>NC_134355.1:672562572-672696512 GCF_048569485.1 Anomaloglossus baeobatrachus | reverse complement strand
TTCAGCTTGCCCCACTGTCATAGCCACCTGTTTATACCCCACTTGGGTCAATGGGAGTCCATTAGCAGCAATTAGCGTTAGACTAGTATCGGGGGGTGCCAGCTCGTCTGTCCCCCAATACCGCTGGTACAATGTGTATGGTATGGTGGTTACCTGTGATCCAGTGTCCAGGAGAGCCATCACCGGTATGCCGTCCACAGCCACGGGGATGATGGGCCGGGCCCCGATATACCGTCCCGCCAGTCTGGGGGGCCACGGGGTTCTACTCCTGAGGATTGGCCCGGGGCCCAGGGGTTGCTCGTTTAACGGGCACTGTCGGAAGTAATGCCCAGGCTTATGGCACTTGTAGCAGGTTGGAGGTCTGCTCCGCGGGTTGTTAGCACTTCTCCGCTGCATCCAGGGGACATCCTCAGGGCTGTCGGCAAGCTGTATCTGTGCTGGAGGCTGAGATCTGGTCAAAGGTTGGAGCGCAGCAAGAATCTTGGCGAGGTCTCCGTCCATGCGACGGACCTGGGCGGCCAGTTCTTCCATCGTGCTGCTTGGGGCTGTAGGTATTGAAGAAGTTGGTAGAGCAGGGGCCACTACAACGGGGGCCGTCTCAATGGGCCACGGGGCTGGCTCCAAGATTTCTGAAGCTGGGGGCTGCAGTGCTTTAATGGCCCGTTCCTTCAACACGGCAAAGTCCACATCAGGGTGTTCTAGGGCCCACAGCCGGAGTTGTTTGCGATCCTCAGGGGATTCTCATCCCCTGCACAAATTGCTCTACTAACATCTTGTTGCTGTCCGCCTCATTGATAGGATTCACTCGCTTTAGCGTGCGGAGGGCGGTTTGCAGACGTAAAGCATAGTCCCGAATGCTATCCACAGACCGTTGCCGGCACTGGTAAAACTGCATCCTCAGCTCAGCTTCAGTCCGGGTCTCAAAGGCAGTCTGTAGCTTCTCAAAGATGGTGGCTACAGAGAGCCGGTCCCCCTCGGCCCAGGTCTCCGCCTCCTGCTCAGCCGCACCGGTTAACTGGCCCAGTACTACCGCTGCATGTTGCTTATCGGTCAGGGGGTACAGTTCTAGCAACGGGTAAGCTTTTTCCGGAAGACCTGTAAAGCATCAGGTTTCCCGTCATACTGCGGTAGCCAGGTAGCTCCGGGCGCATAGGGCAAGGAGAACGGCATCACCTGAGCGAGAGCGGGGGCCGCGGCACCTCCCGCCAGCGCGGCCGGGACCTGGGCAGGCCCATTCCCATCCACGGGTGCCACTGCGGCTGCAACCACCGCTCCTCCAGCGGCTCCGTTGGGCGCAGGACATCTTGTTTCCGTCCCCCTTAGCCTCTTTCCGGCCCCTCCTCTCTCGGGGCGGGGTTTTGGCCTTCGCGCCTCTACTACTCGAGAAGACGCTCGAGCGGGAACTTTTCGCGCCAAAGATGGCGACTTCTGAAATTTTTCAGCCGGATACCTCCGGCGGTCACAAGGCGCACCTCTACCCAACGGCAGAGCGGTAAGATCCTGTTCGTGACGCCAAGTTGTCGCGGGCGGAGGAGGGGGACGCCGCGCCCTCCCACTGCTCGGGTCCGGCTGCTGCGGCCTGCTGCTGCCGCTGCTCGGTGGCTCGAGCGATGGGCCGGATCCCGGGGACTCGAGCGATGTTCTTCGCCCGTGAGTGAAAGGGGATTGGGATTTGGGATTGTTTATTGTCCGTGACGCCACCCACGGTTGTGGTGATGTGTTGACACCACCGCTGCTCTGTATGGGGATCCCGGGAGTGGTGGTATGGAGCAGCCAGATGTTAATCCTCCCCCCCGTGGGTAGGGGGTTGGTTGTCCCGGGGCCCAATGATGAGGTGGGTGATGCAGGGCTCGGTGGGGTGCAGGGACGCGGGGGCAGCTCTGTGCCTTGCGGCACTGTGGTACTCACTCAGCCTGAGACGATGACACAGTTCTCGGTAAAACACACGGCTGGAAAGACGGTTCCCACGGACGGCTGCACTTGCTTTCCCCAGTAGGTGACGGTGACGGTCCCTTTTTCCTTCACCTAAGATGATGGTTGCGATGGGTTCCCACCGGTAACCCGCTCCCCGGCTTGGATATGGGCCGGAGGAGCCCTACTTTGCCCGCAGGCGCTGGCCCTGAGAAACTGGTGCCCTGGCGGTGGCGGTGTCTCTCTGTTACGGTTGGACTGTTGCCTTCAATCGGGACTTGGTTGTTAGGAGACAGACGTCCCCTTCACTGACGGATTTGGCAAATTATGGCGACTCCTAGCCTTGCCGGGATCCGAAAGGCCCCTGTCCTGGTGCTGACGGTTCTTCGTATACTGCTCCAGTACCGCCGGGTCACTACCCGTCCGCGGTCCTTCCAGCAACCTCCAAGCAGTCCCCCTCCAGACTATCACCGCCGTCTGCTGACCTTGCTGTCACTGTCCGGGGCACACACCCGGACCAACTTCAGGCTTTACTACTGTCACTTTTCTGTCACTTCAGCTTTTCTCGTTAGCTCCACTACTGCTTCCTTCTACTTCACTCCCCTAACTTGAACTCTGTGGTTCCTCCCGCCTCCAGGGCTGTGAACTCCTCGGTGGGCGGAGCAAACCGCCTGGCCCACCCCTTGGTGTGAACATCAGCCCCTGGAGGAAGGCAACAAGGATTTTGGTAGCCTAGGTGTTCCTAACTGGGGTGTAGGGTGTGGTGGTGTTATGACCTGTGACCCCTGGCTTGCCCAGGGCGTCACAGCAGTATGACACTGATTGCAGCCGATGGGCTCCCATTGACCTAAGTGGGGTACAAACAAGTGGCCATGACTGTGGGACGAGCTGAACTGCAACACCAGGGTTTGATCGTGATAATGAATGAACCCAGTGATCATAACCCGAAGGTAGTGTTGGGGACTAATGTGATGGAGCACTGCATGAGTGACATGAATGACCCTACTGCAGAAGCTAGCCGCCACGGCGGCGGGGAGCCAACAGAGAGCTGTGCAGCGTGAGATCCGGGCCCTGATGTATTGCCAGCATGTGAATTCGACAGGAGGAGAGATTGGAGGAGTGAGAGTGATGGATACGGCCCCTTTGATTGTGCCTCCCAGGAGTGAGATGATGATTTGGTGTAGGGCAGTGGTAGGGCCCCAAGGGCGAGACTACCCCGCCATGATAGAGCCCATGCCCTCCGAACACTGGCCCACAGTAATGGCCGCCCGAGGGGTGGTAGACGTCAAGAAAGGGAGAGTGGGGGGCGTGGCCTGGACATGATGGTGTGAGGACGTTTCCTTGCAGAGCTCCTACACCCACCGCCTAAATTCTGATATATCTCGGCCTCTCCGCTGACTAATGCCTCCCAAAAGGAAGCCCCAGGCAGTACTCACCGCGGGCCCTGATCCGGTGATCCAGAAAGCAGGAGGGAGGATGGAGCGGTTCCTCAGTGGGCCCCTCTCCTGCCCTGAAGCGAGCGGCGAGCAGCGGCGGCAAGATGGCGCCGTCCCCCACAAAGCGTCCTCCAGGAGGGGAATCCCCAGGCTCAGCGGCCCGGGAGCAGCCAGCAGCCACAGGAGCGAGACGGCAGGAGGAAGTGGAGCCAGGAGCTGGAGCGGCGTGTGTGGGTCCCTCGCAGACAGATAAGGAAGGCGGCAGAGAGCAGGTCTGCAGCGTGGCACACAGGTCAGCGATGGGGGAGGTGCGGCTCCACATGGAGGAAGGTGAGGTGACCCAAAGCAGTGGGGAGGGGGCCCTGAGTGGAGGGACGCTGGCGGGGCCTCGGTCTGTGCCGCCCCAGAGTCCAGAGAGGGAGAGATGTCCTGTGCCCCTGCTTGAGGGATCGCATGGAGGGGATAATCCGGCGGTTTCCCCCCTCGAGGAGGGTCCCCCCCTGGGCAGCCCACCCAACTCTGCACTGCAGGCACACCACCCCCAGGCCACACAAGACCTTCAGGCACTGAGGGAGCTCATCCTGGCCCTCCCCAGCAAGAGTGACCTGGATGCCCTAGTCCGCAGAATTGAGCAGTCCCACCAGCAAGCCATTGCTTCAGTGAGAGAGGAGATAGAGGTCCTAGGAGATAGAGTCACGGCCACTGAGCAAGATCAGGAGTCCTTGGAAAGCAGAGTATCTCGCCTGGAAAAGGACTGTGAGAAATATAATAACCAATCCAGGGACATGGCATTACTGTTAGATGACCAAGAGAACAGAAGTCGCCGAAACAATATAAGATTAAAGGGTGTCCCAGAGGGCTGGCCGGCAGAGACTCTCCGCCATAAAGTGCAAGAAATATTTAATATAGTCACCGCCAGACCAACGGATGCTACGTACCTATGTGACAGAGTCCACAGAATTGCTAGATCCTTCCAAGGAGCCAATCCCTCCATTGCAAGAGATGTCCTTTGCCGCTTACATTATTATACGGATAAAGAACAGATCCTGAGGAAGGCCTGGGAGTTCGGACCGGTGAAGATGGAGGGGGCGACTATCAAACTCTTCCCTGACGTTTCCAGTCGCACGCTCTACATGAGGCGTCAGCTTCATCCGTTATTGGCAAAAATCAAAGAGGTGAACGCCTCGTATCGATGGGGGCACCCGTTCCACCTCATTGTCCGGAAGGGCCCATCTACATTCTTGCTGAGACGCCCTGCGGAGTTGCCGGGACTGTTCAAGTTTTTGGAACTGCCTGTCTTTAACATCCCTGATTGGCTATCCTGGGAGTCCATGGGCCCCCCGACGCGGAGGAGAGAAAAGGATTCAACACCGTCGACATCAGGGGGATGGGGCTGAAAAGTCAACCTGGCACTGTGTCTAGTTCCAGGAGAGGTTAAACGGTGCCTATTTATGTTGGAAAGGGACTGTGGCCTATCATTTTGGGAGGGGCATGTGTTGTTGCACCCCTCTTCGCCTCGCTGGGGGGGGGTCTTTGGGCGTTGCATGGTTTGGGGGATGACGGAGGAGAGGCCGTCAGAGTTTAATATTTGTTTCGCCTCTAGCATTTGCAGGGGGGCGGTAGTCAGATAACTTAAGGGTGGTGGGTGGGGGGGTAACACATGAGTGTTCATACTCGACCCCGCTGATAGTACCCTAGTAGGCCTAGGGCTGGTCCATAGGTCTGCGAGCTCCTCGTGAGCTGTCTATTCTTTTTCCTCTTTCTTGTTGCTTCTTTGTTCTCCCCTTTTCTTTTTTCCTTTCGTTTCTAACTTCCCCTCTTTTCCTCTCTCCCTACTCCCGTTTCCTTTCACAGTCTCCAGCTTTCTTCCTTCCTTCCCCCTCTTCCCTCCTCCCTCAGAGTCCTTCCTGGTGGTGTGTGTGTTTGTCTTCCCCTTATCGTCTATTCGTAGGCCCTCATCACCGACATGAAGCAGTCATCCAGACCTGACCTAAGAGTGGGATCCCTAAACGTCAAGGGCCTTCACAGCCCAGAGAAACGTTCAATCCTCATGAATTTGTTGTGGAGAAGGCGACTTCAGGTAATCTTTCTACAGGAAACGCATTACTGTTTAGACAAACCTTACAAGCTTTCAGACCGGAGATATTCTACGGTCTATCATTCCCCATCTCCTGACTCGCGGTCCAGGGGGACCAGCATCCTAATTGCGAGCTCTCTGCCATGGGAGCTGATAGAGGTCAGCACGGACAAAGAGGGGAGACAGATCCTAATAAAGGGGCGGATCCAGTCTCAGGTCTTCACTTTTGCGGCCCTCTACCTACCCAACACGGGACAGTGTGGCGCCCTGTTGAGATTCTTGAACACCCTGGACGAGTTTTCAGAGGGCACATTGATAATGGGAGGGGACTTTAACTTTGTTATGGACCCAGAGGTGGATACTTCTAGGGAGATTTCTAGCTTGCCCAGGGCCGTTCACAGTCGGATCAGACGGGGTTTACACGAACACCAGTTAGTAGATACATGGAGGTCGCTGCATCCGGCAGACAGGGACTACTCATTTTACTCCGCGGTTCATGACTCTTACTCAAGACTAGACCACTTCTTTGTTAGACACAGAGACCTACACCGCATGCTGGACGCCGAAATAGACAAAATAGTGTTTGCTGACCACGCCTTGATAATCCTTAGTGTTTCCCTGACGTGCCCGATCATCAAACAAGGCCAGTGGACATTGAATACTTCGCTCCTGGCAGATCAGATGACTATGCAGGAGGTACAGACTGCGGTGAAAGAATATTTTGACCTCTGCGCGGGGGGTGATACCACACCCGCCGTAACGTGGGAAGCTCACAAATGCGTAGTCAGAGGACTGTTTATAAAACATGGAGCCCGTATGAAGCGGGAGAGGAATGCGGAGATGGAATCTTTACTAGTTGACATTCACGCTCTGGAGAGGATCCACAAAGACCGGTTAGACGACGGTGCCAAAACCTTTCTCATTCAAAAAAGAGAAAAGCTGAAATCGTTACTCTCTAATAAAGCCAAGGCTTCGCTAGCGCGCTGCCGGAGGCATTTTTACGAATTCGGTAACAAAAACAGTAGGACCTTGGCCAGGGCTTTGCGGACCCAGAGGCTGAGGGGATATGTCCCCCATATACAGAAGCAATCAGGGGGGAGGGCCTCACTTCCGGTTGACATAGCTTCAGCATTTAGGGATTACTACATTGCCCTGTACTCCATTGATGACACTCGGACGGAGGACGATAGGAAGATAGCTAGGGATCGCATCCAGGAATACATAAGATCCTCAGGCCTCCCGAGGATTAGACCAGACGACATAGAGATACTGGAGGCTCCGATTACAGAAACGGAATTTGCTTTGGTCCTCAAAGCATCCCCCGCGGGTAAGGCACCGGGTCCAGATGGACTTCCGCTGTCTTACTACAAGAGGTTAAGTCCTATTCTATCTCCTAATTTTTTGGCAGCATTCAATAACATCTCAGCGTGCACATCCTCTCCATTACCTAGAGACTCCCTTGCGGCTAACATCGTGGTCATTCCCAAGGAGGGGAGGGACCCCACCTGTTGTGCCAACTATCGTCCGATCTCCCTGCTCAACGTGGACTTAAAGTTGTTTGCTAAGATCCTAGCTGATCGGCTGTCCCCTCTGTTAGGGGATATAGTCCATGCAGATCAGGCGGGTTTCATGTTGGGCAGGGAGGCTAGAGATAACACCACGAGGGCCATCAACTTGATCCACAGGGCTAGGTCGGGGGGTGGTTCGCTTATGCTGTTGTCCACAGATGCCGAAAAGGCGTTCGACCGGGTCGGCTGGATGTTTTTGAACGGGGTCCTAACCTCTCTGGGACTGGGGGGCAACATGCTCAGATGGATAGGATCTCTCTATAATTCACCGTCGGCCTGCATACGGGTTAACGGGGTGCTGTCAGATAGATTCCCAATAGCCAATGGCACGCGGCAGGGCTGTCCTCTCTCCCCATTAATCTTCATACTCACACTAGAACCCCTGCTGCGACACATTCGGACAAACTCAAGCATCAAAGGCCCCAAGATAGGTAGTGTGACCCATAAAATAGCGGCCTTTGCAGACGACCTATTATTTTTCATCACAGACCCAATCACATCGGTCCCTGCGCTAATGCAGGAATTTAAACGATACTCCACACTCTCGAACTTTAAGATCAACTTGTCTAAATCGGAGGCACTGAGCGTTAACCTCCCCATGGGAGTAGTTTCGCAGCTGCGGGGAGCCTTTGACTTTCAATGGGCCCCGCAGTATATGCGATATCTGGGGCTCAAATTGTCAGCAGATGTGAGCTCCTTATTCAAGTTGAACTTTACCCCTCTTCTCCAAAACATAAAAGAAGATTGTAAAACCTGGTCAAGGGGCACGTTCACATGGTTTGGACGGTCAGCGATTCTGAAGATGAATATCTTCCCAAGATTGCTGTATCTTCTTCAGACCCTGCCAATTGGGATACCCAAGTCTTTCTTTAGAGAAGTTTCGTATATGCAAACTAAGTTTCTGTGGGCAAACAAGCCGGCGAGGTTGGCACGGTCGCTGTTGTGCAGACCTAGAATCCGGGGTGGGCTGGGCCTCCCGGATCTCAAATCTTACTATGTAGCCACACATTTAGCCAGAGTGGTGGACTGGTGTAGGCACTCCAAGGCCAAACCCTGGGTGTCGGTGGAGCAGAGCTTCACTGATATTCCATTAGCGGCGCTCCCATGGGTGAATTCCCCACTTAGTACAGGACTTAGGACTCACCCCACGATTGGTGCTACGCTTTCCTGCTGCTCACAGGAGGGGGTCCGGAGATCTCTGATTCCTTTACCCTCCCCCCTTTCCCCGATCGTTGGCAACCCAGATTTCTCCCCGGGTCTTTCTGATCCGGTGTTTCGCCTATGGATCTCCAGAAATAGATTTCGGGCTTGCCAAATTGGGGTCGAGGGGCACTGGCCAACGGCCGAGGAACTCCGGAATTTCCGGGTTCCCGGACCGCTGGGCCCGTGGCGTTCCATGCAGCTTCGACATTTTCTGTGCTCTCTACCGGACTACAGTCAGTTTGATAGACCCCTTACGGATTTCGAGAAGCTATGTATGGAGGGGGGGACCCTTAGACACTCACTCTCCATCTCACACTCCATGCTGGTCAACTCCTCGGATCTGTCACCTCCTAGATTCCTCCTGCAGTGGGAATCTGACCTGGGCCTCACACTTTCGGCCACGCAGAGGAACAAGGTTCTGTCCATTACTCACAAAGCTTCCATCAGTTCAAAACTTCAAGAAGCCAATTATAAATGCATTTCCAGATGGTATAGGGTCCCAACAAAACTTCACAGGATGTTCCCCGCGGTAGATCCGGGGTGTTGGAGATGTGGCACAGGGGAGGGAAGCTTCCTACACACTTTCTGGGAATGCCCGGGGCTACAGCAGTTTTGGGAGGGGGTACGGGGAGTGATCAGGCATGTGACTGGATACACGCAGACCCTGGGCCCGGAACTCTTCCTGCTCCAACTATCTGAGTCCTCTGTCCGTGCGTACAAAGGGTCTCTGTTAAGCTTTCTGGTGATGGCCGCTAGGACGTGCATTCCTCTGAGATGGAGATCCCCCTCCCCGCCGACATTATCGATGTGGGCAAGTAGGGTAAACGAACTGCTGTATATGGAGGACCTGACAGCGTCTGTCCACGATAGACATGAGGCTTTTTACAAGACTTGGTTCCCATGGATCGAGTTTAAATATTCTAACGAATACGGCACATGGATCCCCCCAGATTGAAGGGGGGACCCGTGGACGCCGTGGGAAGAAGTTACTCTGAGAGGGTGGATCCCTGCTTTGTGTTTGTTCGTGTCCCAGTGTATTCCCCTTCCCCACCTCGTTCCCCCTATGTTCCCCCTTTTCCTCCCATTTCTCGCTAAATCTTTCTTGTCTGACTCGTGTTTTTTTGTTTTTTTTTTTTTTTTTTTTTTTTCTCTCTCGCCTTGCTTTTCCTCTTTTTTGTTTTTATTTTCTTATTTTCTTCTCTTCTTAAACTGGTATTCCCGCTATATCAAACTTTTGGTAAACATGGAAAGGTCTCATTGTTGAAAATTTTCTCGTGTCGCAGCTACTCTGTTATACATTGTCATGTACTGGTTGGGAATTGTATCGTAATTGACTCAGATTGGTGTGATTCCATGTTTATTGTTAAATAAAGAATTTAAAAAAAAAAAAAAGAAAGGGAGAGTGCCCGTACGAGTGTTGAACTGTGGGGAGGAAGAGGTTAGGCTCCCCCGGTACGCTACCCTTGCCAAAATTGCTCACTCTAGATCCCCACACCATCCGATCTCCCCTCCGACTGCCAGTTCTTCCCCAGTTCTTCCCCATCCCTAGGGGAGTTAGACGAGTGGTGTCGAGAGCTACACGTCGGCACTGAGGATACTCCCACACACCACAAGGAAGGGGTATACCGGGTGGTACAGGAATATGAGCGAGTTTTTAGCAAACACCCTCTAGATTTTGGGCAGATTAAAGGGGTCCAACACCACATCCCTACCGGTGCGCACCCCCCTATTAAAGAGAGGTACAGGCCTATTCCCCCCGCACACTACCAATGCGCCAAAGACATGTTGAGGAACATGAAGGAGGCGGGGGTTATTAGGGACAGCTGTAGTCCCTGGGCCGTCCTGTTGGTGCTGGTTAAGAAGAAGGATGGCACCATGCGGATGTGTGTGGATTACCGGAAGATCAACCAGATAACACATAAGGATGCTTACCCTCTGCCCCGCATTGAAGAGTCCCTGGCCGCGCTGAGAACTGCTAACTACTTCTCCACCCTTGACCTCACCAGTGGGTACTGGCAGGTGGCCGTGGTGCCGGAAGACCGGGAGAAGAAGGGAGGAGAAAACAGATACCGAACAGGGGCACACCTACAACAATAATGGAGGTTATAAATAGGCTTTATTCAAACACACAAGGGTAAAAACATTTAAAAAAGTGAAGAGACAGTACACTCTAAGCAGAGCTTAAACCAAATGTTCATGGCAATAGAAGATCATACATGTGCAAAAAATGTGGTTGAATATATGTATATACAGTTGCACATGTATATACAATCGAAAGAACAAAATGTGACACCATGTGTTCCTGTGAATCTAATACCGTGAGGGGAATAGGCACAATATCCCATGCAAAGGAGTCAATCTGTCACCTGCACTGTTGTATGAGTGTTATAAGAGAAGTACCGGAAAACAGTGCTGAAATGCCCAGGACTGGAGATAGAATATACACAAGCCCTATCAGTAGCAGCTGTTTCTATAGAACCAATATTATAAGAAAGGCAACAATATCACTGGCAACAGATCAAAACATGGATGTTGCTAAATTGTAGAAAATACAAAAAAGTGGCCAGTATGTTGGAAAATAGTATAACCATGCTGGTGTGCAAGAAGCTGAAGATGAAAAACTAGTATCATAGTATAGCCCACACATGGATAAAGAAGGGTCCAGTTGGGTCACCCACTCTGAGCTACTTCATGCTTACCACATGGTAATTATTTCCTTTGGACCCTGTGTTCCTTTTACCAGCCATCCTGTGCTTTTTGATCTCACGCCTAATGGTAGCTCCATGGCTCCTTAGTGCCTGAGATCTATCATGGTACTCTGTCCATGTGAACTTTATATTGCTGGTCGCCCTGCACTGTGGGATGCTTGCTCCCCTCTCAGCACTGGACCCTTCTTTATCCATGTGTGGGCTATACTATGATGTTGCAATTGTTATTCTTGTACCACATGTGATGCGATTGTTCCATCTTCTATTTTTGCATTGGTACGACTGAGCATCACATTGCTCTCAGATTCTTCTACATTATATATATTGGTCAGTTTATACATACTAAGCCTTAGAAGTGTTATAAGTGTTACATGCTGACTGCGGCGTTAATAGACAGGCTACCTAGTTTGTCATCTTCAGCTTCTTGCACACCAGCATGGTTATACTATTTTCCAACATACTGGCCACTTTTTTGTATTTTCTACAATTTAGCAACATCCATGTTTTGATCTGTTGCCAGTGATATTGTTGCCTTTCTTATAATATTGGTTCTATAGAAACAGCTGCTACTGATAGGGCTTGTGTATATTCTATCTCCAGTCCTGGGCATTTCAGCACTGTTTTCCGGTACTTCTCTTATAACACTCATACAACAGTGCAGGTGACAGATTGACTCCTTTGCATGGGATATTGTGCCTATTCCCCTCACGGTATTAGATTCACAGGAACACATGGTGTCACATTTTGTTCTTTCGATTGTATATACATGTGCAACTGTGTCGCCCTGGGCAAGCCAGGGGACACAGGTCACACACCACCACACCCTACATCCCAGGTAGGCACATCTAAGCTGAACCAAAAATCCTTGTTGCCTTCCTCCAGAGGCTGATGATTCACACCAGGGGGTGGGCCAGGTGGTTGGCTCCGCCCACCAAGGAGATCACAGCTCTGGAGGCGGGAGAAACCAGGCAGTCTAGAGTTGGAGTTGAGTCAGGGAGGAGGAAGTGGAAGGAGTGGAGGAGTAGCCCAGACAGGGCTAAAGTAAACAACTAAGTGAAAGTGAAGGAAAGAAAGGTAGTAAAGGAGGAAAGCAAGAGTGGTGACAGAGAGAGAAAAGCCTGAAGGTCCAGCTGTGTGCAGGACAGGTCAGCAAGGTCAGCAACGGCGGTGACTGTCTGGAGGGGGACCGTTTGGAAGTTCCTGGAAGGACCCCGTAGGCTGTGTGCCCGGTGGTCTGGAGCAGTGTTCCGAAGGACAGTCAGCACCAGGGCAGGGGCCTCTCGGACCCCGGCGAGGCTTGGAGTCGCCGTAAATTGCCGAATCCGTCAGTGAAGGGGACGTAGATCCCCCAACAACCAAGACCCGAGTGAAGGCAACAGCCCAACCTGTACAACAGAGACACCGCCACCGCCAGGGCACCAGTTTCTGAGGGCCAGCGCCTGCGGGCAAAGAGTAGAGCTCCTCCGGCCCAGCTTGAAGCCGGGGAGCGGGTTACCGGTGGGGACCCATCGCAACCAACAAGTACACAAGGTGCAAGGAAGAGGGACATCACCGTCACCTACTGGGAGAGCAATTGCAGCCGTCCGTGGGACCGTCTTACCAGCCGTTTGGTTTACCGTACAAACTGTGTCAACGTCTCAGGCTGAGTGAGTACCACAGTGCCGGAAGGCACAGCGCTGCCCCCGGGTCCCTGCGCCCACCAGGCCCTGCACCTCCCAAACCGTCACCGGGCCCCGGGATCACCGACCCCTACCCACGGAGGGGCAACACAACACCTGGCTGCTCCGCATCACCATCCCCGGGATCCCCGTATTGAGCAGCGGTGGTGAAATCACCACAACCGTGGGTGGCGTCACGGACTATAAACAATCCCCACACCCAACCAATCCCTTTCACTCACGGGCGAGGAGTGCCGCTCGAGAAACCCCCGGGATCCGGCCTGCAGCTCGAGCCACCACTGAGCAGCGGCCGCCGGACCCGAGCAGAAGGGGTGAGCGTAGTGTGCTGACACCCTCCTCCCCGCCCGCGACAACTTGGCGTCACGAACAGGATCTTACCGCTCTGCCGTCAGGTAGAGGTGCGCCTTGTTACCGCCGGAGGTATCCGGCAGGAAAATTTCAGAAGCCGCCATCTTTGGCGCGAAAAGTTCCCGCTCGAGCGTCTTCTCGAGCAGTAGAGGCGCGAAGGCCAAAACCCCGCCCCGAGAGAGGAGGGGCCGGAAAGAGCTAAGGGGGACGCGATGGCGGCTGGACGCATGTAGCTGCAGCTATAAAAGCAGGGACGCCAGGACTCTGCAGACTGATTGGGTTCCTGGAAAAACCTCGTTACCAAGATGCAAGATCCAACTCGCAACGAGGAAGCCCCCGCGCCCGGCACGGCGACGTGGTTGAGGGACCGGACCGTCCCGCTGAGTAACCGTCTGCAGGCCCATATGCAACTCCTCCTGGAGGAGTGGGAGACCGACATGGCGGACGTGGTGGCTGCTATGTGGAGACGCGAGGCAGAAGAGGATTTGGAGGAGCGGGTAAGCGACCCACGACCCTGTATTCCTGAAGGATCGGCCGTTGGGGCTGAGGGGCCCGGCCGGCTTCCGCTCACCCTGCCTCTCTCCCCGCTACCCGCGATAGTTGCTGCCGCCCCGCCATTAGGCCCGCTACCTGCCCAACCGGTAGCGATACCCTGCCTGGCCGCTCCGGCGGACCAGCCGGCTGCAGACGTCCAGGACGGCCCTGTAATGCACCAAGGGGAACCGCTAGAACCACGGCCCCTTAATAGCGTGGTGCCAGAAGTCCCAGTAGAGACTGTGCCAGACCCTGAGCCCGGGACCGTGGCTTGGATGAAGGCCCGGGTGATACAATTCCACCAACGTCAGCAGGATCAGATCTTCCGGATGCTGGAGCAGTGGACCAACGAGGTGGAGGAGCTGATTACAACTGCCCCGATGTGCGAAAGGGGAATAGATGTAGCAGAACCGACTGGTGACCCACGTCCCTATGTCCTATCTGGACCGGCCGCTGCGGCTGAGGGGCCCGGCCTAGTCTCGGCCTATGCATCGCCCTTGCCGTCACTTATGGGGCGCCTCAGTATAAGCTCGCCTACTCTGCTGCTCCATGCTACCACAGAAGGGGCTGAAGTGTCGGATGCTGGGGGCCAGGAGGCTGCGGCAGCTAGCGGCAACCCGCCTGACGCAGAAATAAGAGAGGACGACTCCTGCCCCAGCTCCGAGTCCATTGTTGCAGCTGAAGGAGCAAGTGAGCGTTCCCGCTATGTGGGGGACCCCGTGGTTTACCATACCCCGCGTACCGGTGGAAATGGGTACCGGGTACCCCTGTCACAGCAGGCATGTCAGTGCATGTTTGATGTGCTGGTGGCAGAGGATGGGTCCGCCTTAGCAGAGGAACCGGAGTAGGGCAGCGGATGCCCGCAGCATCGTCCCCGTTGGGACCACCTGTTTGTTTGTTGAAAGTTCTGCCAATGATAAGTGAAAATGATTACCGAACAATAACCTGATTTGCTTGTGATTGACCCGGCCGGAGCCGGCACCGTTGTCCCCGTGGGGACCGTAAAAGTTTTGCATGGGAACTATCCATGGACAAGCCCGTGAACTTGCAGGGCACCCACAAACGTTAAGTGGCTTGTAAATATGTTGTTTGCCGTTACCGTTTTCCGCAGGCCGCCTCCGGAGAGGCAGGTTGGAGGGAGGGCCCTGAGCAGAGCAGGCTAGGGCCCAGCCACCAAAGGAACCGGTGGCTACCCTCTGGAGGGAAAGGACAGATCCCGCTCGGGTACCGTGTGCTGGACTGTGGGTCAAGGGGTGCTGCCTGGGCTTTAGGGGCAGCATCAGGGCCAGGTTGCTTGGGTGGGAGAGAGCGGAAACCGTAACCGTAAACCGTTATGCAACGTTAAAGTAAAATGTGCCTCCCGTTTTGGGAAGAGTTATTGAAAATGTATTTTTGTTGATTTACCTTGTTATCCCTTTTTTTTTTTTGCAGAAAAATAAATCCGGTGTAGGACGGCAGCCCGCGGACGGTCTGCATTTTGCTAAGGGGGAATGTGTCGCCCTGGGCAAGCCAAGGGGCACAGGTCACACACCACCACACCCTACATCCCAGGTAGGCACATCTAAGCTGAACCAAAAATCCTTGTTGCCTTCCTCCAGAGGCTGATGATTCACACCAGGGGGTGGGCCAGGCGGTTGGCTCCGCCCACCAAGGAGATCACAGCTCTGGAGGCGGGAGAAACCAGGCAGTCTAGAGTTGGAGTTGAGTCAGGGAGGAGGAAGTGGAAGGAGTGGAGGAGTAGCCCAGACAGGGCTAAAGTAAACAACTAAGTGAAAGTGAAGGAAAGAAAGGTAGTAAAGGAGGAAAGCAAGAGTGGTGACAGAGAGAGAAAAGCCTGAAGGTCCAGCTGTGTGCAGGACAGGTCAGCAAGGTCAGCAACGGCGGTGACTGTCTGGAGGGGGACCGTTTGGAAGTTCCTGGAAGGACCCCGTAGGCTGTGTGCCCGGTGGTCTGGAGCAGTGTTCCGAAGGACAGTCAGCACCAGGGCAGGGGCCTCTCGGACCCCGGCAAGGCTTGGAGTCGCCGTAAATTGCCGAATCCGTCAGTGAAGGGGACGTAGATCCCCCAACAACCAAGACCCGAGTGAAGGCAACAGCCCAACCTGTACAACAGAGACACCGCCACCGCCAGGGCACCAGTTTCTGAGGGCCAGCGCCTGCGGGCAAAGAGTAGAGCTCCTCCGGCCCAGCTTGAAGCCGGGGAGCGGGTTACCGGTGGGGACCCATCGCAACCAACAAGTACACAAGGTGCAAGGAAGAGGGACATCACCGTCACCTACTGGGAGAGCAATTGCAGCCGTCCGTGGGACCGTCTTACCAGCCGTTTGGTTTACCGTACAAACTGTGTCAACGTCTCAGGCTGAGTGAGTACCACAGTGCCGCAAGGCACAGCGCTGCCCCCGGGTCCCTGCGCCCACCAGGCCCTGCACCTCCCAAACCGTCACCGGGCCCCGGGATCACCGATCCCTACCCCGGGATCCCCGTATTGAGCAGCGGTGGTGAAATCACCACAACCGTGGGTGGCGTCACGGACTATAAACAATCCCCACACCCAACCAATCCCTTTCACTCACGGGCGAGGAGTGCCGCTCGAGAAACCCCCGGGATCCGGCCTACAGCTCGAGCCACCACTGAGCAGCGGCCGCCGGACCCGAGCAGAAGGGGTGAGCGTAGTGTGCTGACACCCTCCTCCCCGCCCGCGACACAACTGTATATAAATATACATATATTCAACCACATTTTTTGCACATGTATGATCTTCTATTGCCATGAACATTTGGTTTAAGCTCTGCTCAGAGTGTGCTGTCTCTTCACATTTTTAAATGTTTTTACCCTTGTGTGTTTGAATAAAGCCTATTTATAACCTCCATTATTGTTGTAGGTGTGCCCCTGTTCATATGCGGTATCTGTTTTCTCCTCCCTTCTTGATTGTTTGCACACCGCATTAGGGAGCACCCACTCTGATTATTTCTAAGATTAGTGGTGCGCACCAATCCTATCCCCCTCCCGGAAGACCGGGAGAAGACTGCCTTCGCCACTCCTATGGGACTCTGCGAGTTCAATAGCATGCCGTTCCGGCTGTGCAATGCCCCCGGAACCTTCCAACGGCTGATGGAGTGCTGTCTGGGACACCTAAATTTCGAGACCATCTTGCTGTACCTAGATGATGTGATTGTGTACTCACAGACGTATGAAGCCCACCTGGAGCACCTAGCCGAGGTGTTCGCGTCCCTTGCTAAGTATGGGATGAAGTTGAAGCCCTCGAAGTGTCATCTGCTGAAACCCAGAGTGCAGTCAGTACCTTGGACATGTGGTTGGTGCGGAAGGTGTCGCCCCCGACCCTGAGAAGATTACCGCTATCCAAGACTGGCCGAGACCGACCACGGTGAGGGAAGTGAGGCAGTTCCTGTGCCTGGTGGGATATTACCGTCGCTTCAACAAGGGGTATACGAAGATGACTGCCCCCATGCAAGACCTCCTCGTGGGACAGACCAAGGGGGGTAGACCCCTAGGAGCCCCATTGGTGTGGGAAGAAAAGCATGAAGAATCCTTCCGCCAGCTGAGAGCGGCTCTGACCGGAGAAGAGATCCTGGCGTACCCTGACTACAGCCGCCCATTCGTGCTCTACACCGATGCCAGCAATGTGGGCTTGGGGGCTGTTCTATCCCAGGTCCAAGATGGAAGGGAGAAGGTAATTGCTTATGCTATCCGAAAGCTCCGGCCGACTGAGAGAAACCCTGAGAACTACAGCTCTTTCAAGCTCGAGCTCTTAGCACTGGTGTGGGCTATCACCGAACGGTTCCGCCACTACCTGGCAGCAGCCAAGTTCACCGCTTACACGGACAACAACCCACTGACCCATCTAGATACAGCCAAGCTGGGTGCGCTGGAGCAGCGGTGGGTGGCCAGGTTAGCCAACTACGATTTCACCATCAAATACCGGGCGGGCCGTACCAACGTTAATGCCGATGCACTTTCCCGGATGCCCCACCTGTCAGAAGAGGGGCCAGAGGACGACGACCTCGAAGAGATCGAGTTGCCTGCGTTTTACCGGCCGTTAACTGAGAAGGTGCATGTCCATCAACAACGGGTGAACCTGGACCCACTGCCTAGTCAGGAGTGGCAGAAAGCTCAGGACCGGGCACCTGCTGTCCGCCTGATCAAGACCCTGGTGGAACAGGGTTCTGCTGGGATAGACCCTGCCGCCCCTGCCGAAGCCCAACGTCTATGGCGAGAACAGACCCGGCTGTACCTACACCAGGGGAAGTTGTATCGTGAGCTGATTAATCCGAAGACCCACGAGAAGGTTCGCCAGCTGGTGATTCCCCAGGCTGACGTGCCCACCGTCCTGCAAGCATACCATGATGGTACTGGGCACTTCGGGTGGAAAAAGCTGGAGATGTTGCTGAGAGAGCGGTTCTATTGGAGTGGAATGCGGGAATCCGTGGAGGCCTGGTGCCGAGAATGTGGCCCCTGCACATTGAGAAGGAAGGACGAGGCCAGCCAGAAGGCACCCCTACACCCGATCATTACGCATCAACCGCTGGAGCTGGTTGCCCTCGACCATGTAAAGCTCACCCCCAGCCGAAGTGGGTACACCTACGCTCTAACCATTGTAGACCACTACTCCAGGTTCATGGTGGTTGTCCCAGTCAAGGACCTAACCGGCCGTACCGCCGCTAAGGCGTTCCAAGCTTATTTCTGTTGACCGCATGGGTACCCTGAGAGGGTGCTTACCGACCAGGGCCCGGCCTTTGAAGCAGAGGTATTCCAGGAATTCTGTAGAAACTGTAATTCTGTAGAAACTGTAGTGACCAAGTCTTAGCTTTGACAACTCTCATTGAAGCTGAATTCCAGAAGAACAAGAAAGTTTCAGTGGCGTTTATCGATCTCTCTGCTGCATATGATACTGTGTGGAGGGAAGGACTTTTATATAAATTTCTGAAGGTGATTCCATGTAAGAAAATGATGTACCTCTTGAACAATATGATTGCAAATCGAACTTTTCATCTTATTATGGGCGATTCAACCAGTTGTAAGAAATCTTTAAACAACGGACTGGCCCAGGGATCAGTGCTGGCACCTCTCCTGTTTGCCCTGTACCTAGCTGATATTCCTAAAACAGTGTCACGGAAATTTGGATATGCCGATGACTGGGCACTTGCTATGGTAAGCAAAACAATGGAGGAAGCAGAGGACGTTCTTACAAAAGATCTTATTGTAATGGGAAAGTACTTCTGACAATGGAGATTAAAACCTAACCCATCAAAAA
Source organism: Anomaloglossus baeobatrachus (assembly GCF_048569485.1). Taxonomy (NCBI): domain Eukaryota; kingdom Metazoa; phylum Chordata; class Amphibia; order Anura; family Aromobatidae; genus Anomaloglossus; species Anomaloglossus baeobatrachus. Next base: position 672,677,777 of record NC_134355.1, on the reverse strand, counting down.
CGGAAGTTTGTTGCTTTCATTTACACAATGCAAGTGCCAAGACTGAACTTAAAGTACAATTTGAAGGCCAATCTGTTAAACACAATTTCAATCCTAAGTACTTAGGTGTAACCCTTGATAGAAGTCTAACTTTTAAATCCCATCTGGATAAATTGGCACAGAAACTGAAAGCACGTAATAATATTATTCAGAAACTTTGTGGATCCTCCTGGGGCTCGGCAACATCTGTTTTGAGAACATCTACTCTTGCCCTGGTGTACTCTGCTGCAGAATACTGTGCTCCAGCATGGTTAAATAGCTGTCATGTAAACTTAATTGACACTCAGCTGAACAACTCTTTGCGTATAATATCTGGTGCTATTAGACCTACACCTGTTCACTGGTTACCTGTGCTGGGTCATATCGCACCCGCAAATCTAAGAAGACAAAAGCTCCTACTTAAAGAATACACTAAAGTAGTGAATAATGAAAAACTTCCAATACACCAAAATATCAGAGATGTTACAATACAACGATTGAAATCAAGACATCCACCCATCCGAACTGCAATCACCTTGCATGAACAAGACTTCAATTTAGAGGAGAAATGGCGAGAACTTTGGGTCAATGTAGTAAAAGGTGATCCACAAATGTTCCCTAATTTACAAAACCCTCCACCAGGCTTCAATCTACCAAGGAAAACATGGGTTACTCTAAATCGTATCAGAACAAACTTTGGCGTCTGTGCAGATTTTATTTATAAGTGGGGAAAATATGACTCTCTGACCTGTGACTGTGGAGCAGATCGTCAAACTATCCAGCACATTGTTGAGGAGTGCCCCCTGAGATCCTACCATGGTGACAAGAAGGATTTCTATATTGTAAATGATAACGCTATTGCATATATAGAAAATCTTGATATTCAAATTTGATTTTTATCCTTTTGATATTTTTCAATCACTGTCTATTGTCTGGTGTTTATTTTTATATGATGGTAAGATATACGTTCATACGATTAAATCCAGGAATTCTGCCAGTTGTACGGCTGCAAAAAAATCCGGACCACGCCTTACCATGCCCAAACCAATGGCATGTGTGAAAAGATGAACCACTTGGTCCTGGGCCTCCTCAAGACGTTACCGCTGGAAGAGCGGAACCTGTGGCCGGAAAAGGTACTTGACCTGGTTGACATGTATAACAACATCCCTTCCAGCTCTACGAAATGCACTCCAGCATACCTGATGAGAGCTCGTCCCGGCCGACTGCCAGTAGATTTGGAAATGGGCTTGGAAGCTCCAGAAGCACTCCCTTCGACAGCTGAATGGGACACTCGGCGGAGAGCACAGTACCGACAGGTCCAGGAATATGTTGAAAAGAACTTGTGCCGGAGTCGGGGACAACAGGAGCAGTGCTTCAACAAGAAGGTGCCTGCCGGTCCCTTCCAGCCTGGGGATGTAGTGCTGAAGCGAAAAAGAAGGACCCACAAGTTGGATGATCAATGGGAAAAGACCCCGTATGTAGTCCAGCCCACAGGATGGGAGAATGGGAAGGCCTACCAGATCAGCCGTGACCAGGGGGGAACGTTGGCCACGGTTTCCCGAGACCATCTAAAGAGGTGCCCACCAGCCTTGAGGGTAGCGGATGAAGCTTTGGTTCCCAGACCGGCGGAGAAAGAAAAGGAGGTAATCCACACCATGATGGGTGATTTTCCAGCAGACTGGCCTACGCAGAACGGTGCGGTGATCCTTCCAGTGATACTGTTCCCACAACCCGTGGATGAAGAAATGATGGAAGCGGTCAACCACGAGCCACTGCCCAGGGATGTACCTGTACCCAGCTCCCCTACGCCTCCACCTGCCCCACATGATAGCAGGGAGGAGGAACTGATTGTTCCCTCTGCCCAACTGCCTGTCACCACTGACACCGGACCCCGAAGGTCCACTCGTCCCAACCTAGGTAGACCCCCACTTAGGTATAAGGAGACTACTCTGTAAAAAGGGGGGGGCTTTATGCGTTGGGACCACCAGTTTAAAATTTGTGAATGATAAGAGTGAATCACCTGAAGAAGTAACCAGATTGGCACGTTGATTGAACCGGCCATTGCCGGCAACTGTTGTCCCCGTAGGGACTGTCTGCAATCCTTGCGTACGGAACTGCTTACGGACAAGCCCGAGAACTTGCAGGGCAACCACAAACTTAGTGGAATGTAAATAAAAATTTGTTGGCTTCATTCCGTTACCGCCTCTGGAGAGGCTGATTTGGGAGGATGGGCCTGGAGGAAAGGGATGGCCCAGGCCCGCCACTACCATAACCGGTGGCGATCCTCCGGGGGTTCAGGGGTTCCCCATGGACGCGGGTCCCCTGAAAGAGACCGTACCCGCTCGGGCAGCTTGGTTCTGGACTGGGGTCAAGGGGTGCTGCCCACTTCTTAGGGGCAGCATCAGGGCCAGGTTGTTTGGGTGGGAGAAGAGCGGAAGCCGTTACCGTTTGCAACGTTTAAGTACCGTACCTCCCGTTATGGGAAGATTGATGCAAATGCTTATGTTTTAATGTTTTAATGTTTGTATGTGTTTTACCCCTTTTCCTACAGTTGAACAAAAATAAAACCGGTGATGGACGGGCAGCCCGCGGGCGGTCTGCATTTTACTAAGGAGGAATGTGGCGCTCTGGACAAGCCAGGACGTCACAGGTACTACAACAACACACCCCACACCCCGGCTAGGCACACCGAAGTCAAACAGAAATCCTTGTTGCCTCCCTCCAGGGGCTGATGTCCACACAAGGGGGTGGGCCAGGCGGTTGGCCCCGCCCACCGAGGAGTTCACAGTCCTGGAGGCGGGAAAAGTATATCAGATCAGTTTGGAGAGGAGTTGAAGTGAGGAGTGAAGTGGTAGTAGAGGAGACTGACCATGTCCGAGTGCGTGGCCCAGGCACATACAGCAAGGTTGGCAGACGGTGGTGACCGTCTGCAGGAGAGGCTGATTGGAGCGAACCGTAAGGACCGGGGATGGGCGGTGGCCCGACGGTACCGGATCGGGGAGCGAAGAGAAGCCAGCACCATTCGGCAGGGCTTACGGACCTCGACCAGGCTAGGAGTCGCCGTAAAACCGGTCAAATCTGTTAGCGAAGGGAACCTCCGGGGTTTCCCAGCAGTCAAGACCCGATTGAAGGCAACAGCTCAAACCGTAAAGGGAAACACAGTCACTGCCAAGGCTATAGTTCCCAGGGCCAGAGCCTGCGGGCAAAAGGGGCTCCCTCAGCATCCATCCAAGCTGGGGAGCGGGTTACCGGTGGGAAGCCATTGGAACCGTAAACACAACACAGGTGCAGGGAAAGGCAGTCACCATCAACCTACCAGGAGGAGAAACACCGCAGCCGTCTGTGGGACCCGTCCATCCAGCCGTTTGTTTTACCGGAGACTTTGCATTCGTCATTGGCTGAGTGAGTACCACCGTGCCGTGCGGCACAGCACTGCCCCCGCGACCCTGCACCTCACCAGGCCCCGTAACCCGCCTGCCGTCCCTCCCTCGCCAGGCCCCGGGACAACCAACTCCCCTATCCACGGAGGGGAGAAACAACATCCAAGCTGCTCCCTGTCATCGCTCCCGGGATCCCCGTCCAGAGCAGCGGTGGTGTCACAACCTCACCACAACTGTGGGTGGCGTCACGGACAATATCCCTAAACCACACCACCCCCTTTCACTCACGGGCGAGGAACGCCGTTCGAGTCCCCGGGATCCGGCCCACCGCTCGAGCCACCGAGCAGCAGCAGCAGCAGCCGGACCCGAGCAGTGGGTGAGCGCAGCGTCCCCTCCTCCGCCCGCGACACCACCGCACCAGGGCCTCCTCGATCCACTGGAATCGGGGACTCAGGGTCATGGAATTGGCAACCACCAGGGGGAGTCAGGAGCACACAGTGGGAAGAGCAGGTTGACCTAGTGAGAGTAGTGAACCTGTGTCAGCAGCTGGGGTCAACAGCTTGGAACACACAATACAACTACAACACAGGGGTGAACAGCTGTAGACACAGAGCAGAGCGGACGTGCCGCAGGCAGCTCTGTGGGCGTTCAACACGGTCGCTGGGGAGAAGCAGGCGGCTGCTTCCACAGGACCAGTGCTTTTGGGATACAGAACCCTAGGGCAGATATACTTCACGTTGTCTACCAACTCTGCAAGGGTCGCGGGGAACGGCTAGAACAGTCACTGGACCGGACGAGTATGCAGCCAAATAGCATATAGGATCCGGGCTTGAGGATCATACAGAACGGGACACTTTACTGACACCGGGATCCCCAAGTGCTCCACGCCACGGGGGTCCGATACTTAGTGCATCAAAGCAGGAAAGAGCTCACACGCTGACACACACACCGGACTTGACCTTTCACGGATCCGGGATCGGCTAGAGCCCATCGTGGTGGAGATCGGTACTCTGGACTGAACTGCCTGTGAGCAAAAGACCTGGAACCACAGCCCCCGTCTCTGCCTCTCCTTTACCGACGCCGTTGCCCAGTGCTGCGGTGCCAACGGGGACTACTAACACCCCTGCCATCCTCCAAGGGCCCACTCCGCCTGTGGGGAGCGCACCATCCTGGCTGCACCCGACATCTGCCCCAGCGAGAGACCACAGGTGGCGTCACGATCCTAAAAGACTTTCCTAACCTCCAACTACTACCTCCATCCTCCCTACCACCCTCCAATCCTCTTTCCTGTACGCTACAGGGTAACGGAACCGGGCCAGGCCACCCCGTGACAACGCAGAGGAACTGCACCCCCGGTCCGGCAATGAGTAGGTTAAAACACCTACCCCGTGGGGTGCTATAGTAGGGCCTTACATCCCAGTGGTGGCTCGTACCCCAATATAATGAGTTAACTTTCCGTCTTAACCCAGTTGCATTCACCGTCAATATGGGAGCCACTATTTCTACTGTAAGGGGTGCTTCACACACAGCGAGCTCGCTGCCGAGATCGCTGCTGAGTCACGCTTTTTGTGACGCAGCAGTGACCTCATTAGCGATCTCGCTGTGTGTGACACTGAGCAGCGATCTGGCCCCTGCTGCGAGATCGCTGCTCGTTACACACAGCCCTGGTTCGTTTTCTTCAAAGCCGCTCTCCTGCTGTGACACACAGATCGCTGTGTGTGACAGCAAGAGAGCGACAAATGAAGCAAGCAGGGAGCAGGAGCCGGCGTCTGACAGCTGAGGTAAGCTGTATCCAAGATAAACATCGGGTAACCAAGGTGGTTACCCGATATTTACCTTAGTTACCAGCCTCCGCAGCTCTCACGCTGCCTGTGCTGCCGGCTCCGGCTCTCTGCACATGTAGCTGCTGTACACATCGGGTTAATTAACACGATGTGTACAGCAGCTAGGAGAGCAAGGAGCCAGCGCTCAGTGTGCGCGGCTCCCTGCTCTCTGCACATGTAGCTGCATTACACATCGGGTTAATTAACCCGATGTGTACTGTAGCTAGGAGAGCAAGGAGCCAGCGCTCAGTGTGCGCGGCTCCCTGCTCCCTGCTCACACTGGTAACTAATGTAAACATCGGGTAACCATACCCGATGTTTACCTTAGTTACCAGTCTCCGCAGCTTCCAGACGGCGGCTCCGTGCAAGCGCAGCGTCGCTTGCACGTCGCTGCTGGCTGGGGGCTGTTCACTGGTCGCTGGTGAGATCTGCCTGTTTGACAGCTCACCAGCGACCATGTAGCGATGCAGCAGCGATCCTGACCAGGTCAGATCGCTGGTCGGATCGCTGCTGCATCGCTAAGTGTGAAGGTACCCTAAAGCTGGTGGTAAATAGCATCATAGATTGACAATAGACAATAAAGTCAGCTCCATCTCCCTCCTCCCCCTCCAGCTTAATGACCTCTGCACATGATAAAAACCAATGCCAACGCTCTTCATGTTTCAATGTTTCATGTGCCAAAATAAATCCCCAAAGCCAAAGTTCTTCTTGCAATGTCCTCCTGCCTTCCAGGTAATACCCCCCTCTCCGAACACCTGATATGTGTTGTACTCAGTCTGGAATGGATTATTAAATCCTGTCCTTCTCCTAGATGAACACTAGACCTAAAGTTTATCCAAAAAACAGCAATAGTCCACCAGGTCATGCAGAAATATTCACGTACTGTATGTGAAGATATAAACCAAGGTGCTGGATTTTACACATCAGTCAGTGTTAGTCAAGGGTGGAACTTTTCTAAATTGACCCTTAGGTTCCTTATCTGATCACCTTCCGGAAACAATGTTTTTGCCAAATATATTAGCTCCGTGTCCATAAAACATAAGACTGGATACAGGGAGGACTGTGCTCGATGAGAAAATATGGATGGAAGGTAAAAGAATCGGTTATTGTAGAACCATGTGTTTTATTAACATTAGTGTTTGCACTTCACAAAATATCTCCACCCATATATACACTGCCCTTATCCACAATATCCCCAACACTGTCCCTCTTCATAATAAACACCAAACACTGCCCCTCTTCAAAATATCCCATCATATTGCCCCTCTCCATAATATTCCCCCCACACTGTCCCTCTCCAATATATACCCCCCATGCTGCCCCTCTCTATAATATACCCCCAGCTGCCTCTCTCCACAATATACCCTCATGCTGCCTCTCTATATATCTCTCAGAATATCACCCCACACTGCTCTTCTCCACAATATAATGTACCCTCACACTGCCCCTCTCAATAATATTCCCACACACTGCCCCTTTCCATAATGTACCCCCACATTGCCCTTCTCTATAATATTCCCACATGCTGCCTCTTACCATAATATCCCCCACACTGCACCTCTACATAATGTCCCCCATACTGCCCCTCTCCATAATATTCCCCACACTGCCCTTCTCCATAATATCCCCGACACTAACTCTCTCCAAAATATCCCCCACACTGTCCATCTCTATAATATCCCCCACACCTCCCCTTTCCATAATGTCCCCCCACACTACCCCTCTCCTTAATGTCCCCACACACAACTTCTCTCTATAATGTCCCCCTACACTGCCTCTCTTTATAATATAATCCCACACTGCCCCTCTACAAAATATCCCAATATATATTCCCCCTCTCCAAAATATTCCCCCCCACACTGCTCTTTTGTAAAATATACCCCCTCACACACACACACACACACACTGAACTGCTTAATAAAGTACTGTCCCCACTGCTTCTCACAAAGCTATGTCCCTTTCACAAATGTTCCCCTATTATGTGCCATAATCCCCCTCCCTCACTCATCCACATTGATTAAACAATTCATCATCGGCTCCATCATGGAGTGCTTACCACTGCCTGGTGTGTCTCAGCGACGTCAGCAGCAGTGTCATGAAGTCAGCAAGGTGCTGACCTCATCACACTGCTGCACGTCAGGGTGCCAGTCCCGGTGCAACTCTATTCAAATGTATTTATGTCTGAGAGACGCAAACACATCTGATTAGGAAGGAGAACCCTGCAATCACTTCCACTCTCCTCAGCAGCATGTATAGTGGGCAGAATTAGTTTGCCTTACACACGATCACACTGCACAGCAGGGCCGGAGCGGCACAGAACAGCAAAGTGTGCTGCCTCCTCATGAGTGGCCCACTACAGGTAGCGGCCTTTTTGGCATTTGCCAGAATTGCCAGATGGCCAGTCCGGCTCTGGTCACTATGATGATACACAGAGCAGGTTTCACACTTGGTCATATAATAAATGTTATGATAATTACCAAAAGTGGATCCTCTCGTGCCCCATACAGTTGGGTACTAATTAATATGTTATGAAGGTTATTGGAGTCCCTTGTTTTCATCCTTGAAGAATATAGACAGCTTCTGGGGCATGTTATTGGGGCTAAAAATATTTTTGCCCATATGGGTTTCATTAAAAATGTTGTACATTATGGATGGAGGAGTTCAGGAAAAGACGGATAAAATAAACTCCTCATCAAAACAGGCTCGCTGATGGATTCATTCTGCAGTAAGCAAAGTGCAGAGAAACAAAGAGCCTCCAGAAACCATGCGGTGCAACATGTTTCATTAAACTCAATTGCAAAAATTATTTTTAGCCCAAGATATCTATGTATGTTCTTAAGTAGAAAACAAAATCCACGTCCTTCTATCTCCCGTGGAGGTTTGGGCTTTTCCCAAATGCACCTTCAAGTCATGGCAGCAAGAATAGTCACCGGACCCTGGATCTATATCAAGTACCAGAGAAGTCACAAGATGCAACCAGAAGATATACTGTATATATTCAAGATCATTATTAAGATGAGCTGGGAAGGTCCAAGATAAGAGTCTGGAGGAGTGAAGGTCAGGACACAGGAAAGAGACACCATTCTCCACGGAAGCTAGATGTGGCCAAGAGGGCAGACCATAGAGAGATCGATAAAATAAAAGACTTCTGATCTGAACCAAATGCTTTCTGATCTATTACGTTGAATCATGATCATGAATCTATCTATCTATCTATCTATCTATCGGCGTAACTAGAGTCTGATGGATCCCAGTGGCAAGGTTTGAGCCTGGCCTCCCTGCCTCACCCCACATGTTGGTCAGATGTATCAGATATATGGGCCATTGTTGCATTCTAATCCTATAGTGACATACGAGTTGCCCTACCCCTTCATTGTGTAGTAATATTCCCCGTCCCAAGCCACTTCCTGGTATATATGTCCCCCATCCTGGTAAATATGCCCTCCATCCTAGTATATGTCCCCATCATTGTGTATGTCCCCATCATGGCCCCATCCTGGTGTATGACCCGATCATGGCTATACTCTGGTATATATGGTTCCATCCTTGTATATATGTCACCATCATGGCCACATTTTGGTATATATGTCCCCATCATGGCTATATCATATTATATATGGCCCCATCCTGGTATATATGTCCCATTATGGCCCTATCCTGGTATATATGTCCACATCATAGCCCTATCCAGGTATATATGTCCCCCTCATAGCCCATCCTGGTATATATGTCCCCATCATGGTGTTAGGGCCAGGTGGACGGGCAGACCCAGGAGGTGGATCCACTGGGCCGAACTCCTTGATGATGATAAGGGGTCCGGTAGCTGGAGCACTACAGGTAGCAGGACAGTCCGTGCAACAGAGTAGAATGGTGAAGTCCCTGGGACCACGGAGTCACTGATGGTAGTCCGGGTGACGGAGCTCAGGTTCGGAAGCCGAGATGATGTCAGGCGGGGTCCGGAACCGTGGGAGCGAGATGACGGGTCACCGCAGGGATCAGAGATGGTACGGACTGTCAGGATGGCAGATAGACAGCGTTCGGGGTTCGGGATTCAGCAGGACCGGATGGCAAGGCAGGATCGGCTCTAGAAGAGAGAGAGGTGAGTATCTCACAGGAACACAAGGAGACCTGACTCCTAGCTTGGGAAACACGAAGAACAGGCCCCACCCACTTGGACACTAAACCCCTTTATACCCTGTACCTGTGTGCTTCATTTCCTGTCAGTGGACGCTGGCCCTTTAAGAAAGGGTCAATGACTGCGCGCGCGCCCTAATGCGCATGCGCGCGGCCCGGGTACCAGAAGCCAGAGCAGGAAGCGGTGAGGAGGAAGCAGCAGAGCCGGGCTGGGGCTGAGAAGCCGACGGGCGCCGGGAGCGGGGACCAGGATGCCTGGAAAGCGCAGGCAATGGAGGCTGGAGAGCGGGGAGCGGCGGAGACCGGACCGAAGAACCGGGGAGCGAGGCAGGGGTGCCGGGGAGCGTGGCAGGTGAGCCGGGGAGCAGAGCAGGGGACTCGGGGAGCGTGACACTACCCCCCCCACGCCCCCCTCCCCGCAACCGGGACAGGAAGGCACGGATCAGAGGAGTGCCCACATTCTCCCGGGGCTCCCAGGACCTATCCTCAGGACCATACCCTGCCCAGTCCACCAGGAAGTACTGTCGACCCCGTACGGTCTTCATGGCCACGATATCCCTTACCGCATAGATGTCGTCATCGGCAATAGGAGGAGGAGCCGAACTGGCAGCAGCGGAGAAGGGACCAAGGACAACCGGCTTGAGCAGGGAGACGTGGAAGGAGTTGGGTATCTTCATCGTGGCCGGGAGCTGTAGCTTGTAGGAGACCTCATTGATCTTGCTGAGGACTTTAAACGGTCCGATGTAGCGAGGACCCAGCTTGTAGGATGGTAGCTTTAATCGGACGTACTTGGAAGCAAGCCAGACAAGATCTCCAGGAGAGAAACACGGAGGGTCCAGAAGTCTCTTGTCTGCGTGTCTCTTCATCCGCAGGGAAGCACGTTCAAGGGACGTCTTGACAGAGTCCCAAATTGTAGAAAAGTCACGGACTACAGCATCAGCAGCAGGGACATCCGAGGAAGAGGATACAGGTAATGGGACGGAAGGCTGAAGTCCGTAAACGACATGGAAGGGAGAGCTGGAGGAGGACTCACTGACGTGGTGGTTATGGGAGAATTCAGCCCAAGGAAGAAGCGTGGACCAGTCGTCATGATGGGCGTTGACGTAGTGACGTAAGAAGGAGGTCAAGATCTGATTGACCCGTTCCACTTGGCCGTTCGACTGAGGATGGTACGCTGAAGAAAAGTCCAGAGTCACTCCCAGATGTTTGCAGAGAGACCTCCAGAAGCGGGAGGTGAACTGTGTTCCTCTGTCGGACACAATGTGTGATGGAAAGCCATGCAAGCGGAAGATGTGATGTATATAGGCGTCCGCGAGTTCCTGGGCAGAGGGCAGTCCAGCCATAGGTACGAAATGAGCCATTTTAGAGAATCGATCCACCACGACCCATATGACTGTGTGTCCGGAGGACAATGGCAAGTCCGTAATAAAGTCCATAGCAATGTGTTGCCACGGAACTGAGGGTATAGGCAGAGGCAGAAGACGGCCATATGGCAGGTGTTTGGGCGTCTTGTTCCTGGCACAAGAGGAGCAGGCAGAGACAAAAGAAGCGACGTCCGTGCGAAGGGATGGCCACCAGTAATGACGGACAAATCGCACTCCATGTTCTCTTCTGACCAGCATGACCGGCTGTTTTCGAGGCATGGCCCCAGTGTAACACTTTTTGCCTGTCAGACTCAGAGACATAGGTCTTCCCGGGCGGTATCTGGGCCAGGGTGACAGGAGCCACCGGAATGATTTTACTAGGACAGATGATGGGTTGGGATGTCTCCTCCTCCTGCTCCATGGGCATGAAAGACCTGGACAAGGCATCAGCACGTACATTCTTGTCCGCGGGTCGGAAATGGAGCTGGAAATCGAATCTGGCAAAGAACAAGGACCACCTGGCTTGCCGTGGGTTCAGTCGCTGAGCAGACCGCAGGTATTCCAGGTTCTTGTGGTCCGTGTAAATAATAACGGGGTACACTGCTCCTTCCAGAAGGTAGCGCCATTCCTCCAGAGCCAGTTTGACTGCCAATAGCTCTCGGTCACCGATGATGTAGTTGCGTTCAGGCGCTGAGAAGCTCTTGGAGAAAAAACCGCAAGTCACCATCTTCCCGGAGGAGGACTTCTGCATGAGCACTGCTCCGGCTCCCGAGGAGGAGGCATCCACCTCCAAGGTGAACTGTCGGTTTAACTCCGGACGGTGGAGTACAGGAGAGGAGGCAAATGCCCGCTTCAGAGAGCCAAACGCGGCGTCAGCCGCAGGTGACCAGTCCTTTGGATTAGCCCCCTTCTTGGTCAAGGCGGAGAGAGGAGCAGTCAGAGCAGAGAAGTGAGGGATGAACTGGCGGTAGTAGTTGGCGAATCCCAGAAAGCGTTGGATTGCCTTCAGTCCAGAAGGAGAAGGCCAGTTGAGAATGGAGGAGACCTTCTTTGGATCCATCTGCAGTCCGGTATCGGAGATGATGTAACCCAGGAAGGGGAGAGAAGACTGCTCAAAAAAACACTTCTCGTACTTGGCGTACAGACGATTCTCTCTCAGTCTTTGTAGAACCAGCTGCACGTTCTCTCTGTGGGTCTGGAGGTCTGGAGAGAAGACAAGGATATCATCCAGATACACCACCACACAGACGTAGAGAAGGTCCCGGAAAACGTCGTTCACCAATTCTTGAAAGACTGCTGGTGCGTTACACAGGCCGAAGGGCATCACGCAGTATTCATAGTGCCCATCGCGAGTATTGAACGCGGTCTTCCATTCGTCCCCAGAGCGGATGCGGACCAGGTTGTAGGCACCCCGAAGATCCAACTTGGTGAACACACGAGCTCCTCTAAGCCGATCAAACAATTCGGGGATGAGCGGCAGGGGATACTTGTTTTTCACGGTGATTTGGTTCAATCCCCGGTAGTCTATGCATGGGCGTAAGTTGCCTTCTTTCTTCTTAACGAAGAAGAAGCCTGCTCCAGCAGGAGAGGAGGATCTCCGAATGAATCCCCTTGCCAGGCTCTCTGTGATGTAAGTAGACATGGCCCTTGTTTCGGCTGGAGACAATGGGTATATTCGTCCTCGAGGTGGTGTGGTTCCCGGGAGCAGGTCGATTGCACAATCGTAAGGACGATGTGGCGGAAGTACCTCTGACTCCTTTTTATCAAAGACGTCCGCGAAGGACCAATAGGCCGAGGGCAGTCCCGGTAGGGACTCTGGAACCGGAGGTCGTCGGATGGGTTGTATGGTCTTCAGACAGTTCTCATGGCAAGAAGAGCCCCATCGGGTGATTTCACCAGTGCCCCAGCTGACTGACGGTTCGTGTGTCCGTAACCAGGGGAGTCCCAGCAGGATTTGATGGGACATGTGTGGTAGGACGTAGAGAGCGATGTTCTCGGTGTGCAGGGCACCGATACGCAGTTCGACCGGCCTGGTGATCCAGGAGATGGTGTCAGAGAGGGGTCTCCCATCCACAGAGGCAATCACGAGGGGTTTGTCGAGTGGAGTAACAGGCACCTGGTACTTGTCCACTGTGGCCTGCTGGATGAAATTGCCTGCTGCCCCAGAATCGAGGTACGCCTCAGCCGTGAACCGCGTCTCTCCCGTTGTCACTTGCACAGTCCACGTAACCGGGTCTGAGAGAGTCCCAGCACCTAGGGTGGCCTCTCCTACCAACCCTAGGCTTTGGAGTTTCCCGGCCTCTCTGGACAGGAGCGCAGCAGGTGTGTGCCCTCTCCGCAGTAGAAGCAGAGGCCCTTGGCGAGCCGCTCTGCTCGACGTTGTTCAGACTGCCGCACACGGTCGATCTGCATGGGCTCGTGGACGGAGACACCAGATGCCGTTGACTGAAGTACGGCGGGCTTCTGCGGAGGAGAGGAATGCCGTATCGGACGTCTCTCACGGGACACCTCTTTGGATCGCTCCTGAAAGCGAATGTCCACTCGAGTCGCTAGGGTAATCAGGGCATCCAGGGTGGACGGTACGTCACGACCAGCCAGCTCATCTTTAATTCGACCCGAGAGTCCTTCCCAGAAGGCGGCGGTTAGGGCCTCGTTGTTCCACCCGAGTTCCGAAGCCAAGGTGCGAAAACGGATGGCGTATTGACCCACCGTCAGAGTCCCCTGACGTAACCGGAGAAGAGATGAGGCAGACGCGGAGGCGCGTCCGGGCTCGTCAAAGGTGCCACGAAATGCCTGCAGGAACTCCTGGATGTTCGTGGTCACAGGATCCTCCCTTTCCCACAAGGGGTTCATCCACGCCAGTGCCTCACCCTCTAGATGGGACATGATGAAGGCGACCTTGGCTTGGTCGGAGGCAAACAAATGCGGCAGCTGCGTGAAATGGAGGGAGCATTGGTTTATGAATCCCCTGCAGGTCTTGGGATCTCCGGCGTACCGGGGTGGTGAGGCCAAACGAAGTCTGGAAGCATCCGAAGAGGCTGCCACGGGTGCTGGAGCCGTGGATTGTCTAGTGGAAGCCCGAGATGCTGAAGACGTAACTGACGCTTGTAGCGTGTTCAGGCGGGCGTCCACAGAAGACATGAATTGCAGCATGCGGGTCTGAGTCTCACGCTGGCGTGTGAGTTCCTCCTGTAAGGCTGCTAGTGCTTCAGCGGGATCCATGGCCTGTTCTTACTGTTAGGGCCAGGTGGACGGGCAGACCCAGGAGGTGGATCCACTGGGCCGAACTCCTTGATGATGATAAGGGGTCCGGTAGCTGGAGCACTACAGGTAGCAGGACAGTCCGTGCAACAGAGTAGAATGGTGAAGTCCCTGGGACCACGGAGTCACTGATGGTAGTCCGGGTGACGGAGCTCAGGTTCGGAAGCCGAGATGATGTCAGGCGGGGTCCGGAACCGTGGGAGCGAGATGACGGGTCACCGCAGGGATCAGAGATGGTACGGACTGTCAGGATGGCAGATAGACAGCGTTCGGGGTTCGGGATTCAGCAGGACCGGATGGCAAGGCAGGATCGGCTCTAGAAAAGAGAGAGGTGAGTATCTCACAGGAACACAAGGAGACCTGACTCCTAGCTTGGGAAACACGAAGAACAGGCCCCGCCCACTTGGACACTAAACCCCTTTATACCCTGTACCTGTGTGCTTCATTTCCTGTCAGTGGACGCTGGCCCTTTAAGAAAGGGTCAATGACTGCGCGCGCGCCCTAATGCGCATGCGCGCGGCCCTGGTGCCAGAAGCCAGAGCAGGAAGCGGTGAGGAGGAAGCAGCAGAACAGGGCTGGGGCTGAGAAGCCGACGGGCGCCGGGAGCGGGGACCAGGACGCCTGGGAAGCGCAGGCAATGGAGGCTGGAGAGCGGGGAGCGGCGGAGACCGGACCGAAGAACCGGGGAGCGAGGCAGGGGTGCCGGGGAGCGTGGCAGGTGAGCCGGGGAGCAGAGCAGGGGACCCGGGGAGCGTGACACATGGCCACATTCTGGTATATACGGTATGTCCCCACCATAGTATATATCTCCATCCTGGTATATGTCCCCATCATGACATATCTCTTAATCCTGGCCACATCCTAGTACATCTGATCCCTTATCACACTGCCCAAAGAAAAAAAAACCAATTATACACATCTTCCCTCGGCTCCGCTGGTGTCCTCCTCCGATGCTGTCAGGCAGGCAAGTGGTCCAGCACATGACGTCAATGTCATGCACGCCCACTTACTCTGTCATCATCTGCCAGCATATTCGCTGTACCACACACCCGGGATTATGGGAGAGGGGAGCAGTGAATATTCATATTTTTAAATAGTGGAACATGTGACCACCCAGCCGCTGCTGGGTGGTCACCTGTGCTGCTATTAAAGAACATGAATATTCCCAGCTCCTTATGCCAATAATCCTGCCCACCGCTCAACTCTGGCTACAGTGCAAAGAGGTGGGCGGGATTATGGGTGTGGCGAGTAGTGAATATTCATATCCTTAACGTGATGGCTGTCTGGGTCCGCAAGCACAGTATGACTATCACGAACAGACCAAGCACAAGCCACCCACTGAGGTACCCTGAAACCTTTTAACCCCTATACAGGGATCTTGAATTACTGCAGGGTCCAGGAAATTGCTGCCAATGTAAAGGTTGCAGTCCAGATACGGGATAGTCGAAAGGCAGGGTCAAAACCAGGAGGTCAAAACGAGGACAAAATCAGTACCAGAAGAATCATCAGGGAGCCAGGTCAAAACGAAGATGAAAGAAAGGTACAAAATCAGCAGGTGAAAACTGGGCTGAGGTCCAAACTGGGGACAAAGCAGCAAAACACAGAAAGAACCAAAAAACCATGAACACTAGTCTATATCTGGCAAAGTTCAGCAGACCACTGAAGGTTAAAGAAGGGTATGGTGCCTTCCCATAGGCTGGAGCAGGGAGCTGATGACTTTAGCTGGAAAGCAAAGTCATCCACAGTAAGCCAGTGGTACTGCAGGTCCCAGCCATACCAACCTTAGTGGATGGGCAGAGCCTGAGCTTACCAGAACCACTGACTTCTCTTCTATCACCAGCACTGCCTATAGTGGGAATACAGAAGCAGAAGCCGCAGGAGCAGGCTCTGGTGGAGACATGACACAATCGGAGGCTGGCATACTGCATTGCAATTGTGGCGCCCTGGACAAGCCAGGGGCCACAGGTAACAACACACAAACACCCCCACCCCCAGCAGTTTCACAGCAGACATCCCCAGTGAAACTTGATTCCTTTCCTCGGGCTCAGACAGACACACCAGGTGGGCGGAGTCAGGAGATGGAGACGCCCACCCAGGAGTTTAGCTGGCCTGAGGCAGGAAACAAGCTCAGTCAAGTCCAGGGAGAGGAGGAGAGAGAAGGTCTGCAGGGAGACAGAAGCAGACAGGGGCCTAGGTTGGAGCCTAAACCCACGTGCAGAGAGTGAGGCAGACGGTAGTGGCCGTCTGCGAGAGCCGGGAAGACAGTTGGTGGAACCGTAGGTAGCCGGGGCTGGGCGGTGGCCCACCGGTACTGAATTGGGGAGCCAGCTGGAAACCGGATTGCAGGAGGAGCGTGCTCTGAGGTGAAAGAGAGGACTTACATTACCAACCTGGGGTCAGGGAAAAAACACCGCAGCCGCCTGTGGGACCCGTCCATCCAGCCGTGTGTTTTACCGAGAACTGTGTCATCATTACTGGCTGAGTGAGTACCACCGTGCCGTGCGGCACAACGCTGCCCCCGCGACCCTGCACCTCTCCAGGCCCCGTAACCCGCCTGCCAGCTCCAAAACCCTCCACGGGCCCCGGGACCACCAACTCCCCTACCCACGGAGGGGACATAACAACTACGCTGCTCCCTGTCATCGCTCCCGGGATCCCCGTCCAAAGCAGCGGTGGTATCACAACCTCACCACAACCGTGGGTGGCGTCACGGACAATCTCCCTTACCTAATCCCCTTTTTACTGTGGAGCCTGGGATCACAGACCGGGTCACGCCACCGTGATACCCACAGAAGTGACCTCGTGGCCCGGATCTGAGTACCCCTTATCCACGGGCGACACACAATGACCTGAAAGGTCTCTGTGCTGCAATGCATTGCAACTGAAACAGGCGCTGGAGTCGCAGGCCCCCTGTACCCCTGGGCTGTGGTTTGACCACGATCGATAAGCACCTGTATCTATCTATCACAGTGGTGATGCTTTCCTGGTCCCAGCGTCATGACTTTAGTCCTCTCCGTAATAGCTGTTAGTTATACGCAGAGCCACCAGGTTCAGCGAACTGGTAAATAGTTTAATTTAAGGCCTCGCTGCTCTTTTGCTGAGTAAAGTAATTAATTACAACCATATTCCTCCAAGGTGACCAATCTCAAGGTCTATTCTGGTCACTCAGTGAATGAATCACGTTGCATTGGGAGCTTGTGCGTCACTGCTGATTCCATCTGTGCATAATGTAAAGTGATACATCAATGTACCGGAGATATACACCCATCAGCCATAACATTACAACCACTGACAGATGACATAACCATGTGTTAAAAGCAGAAAAAAAAGGGCAATTGTAAGAATGTGAGGAACTCTAACGAGGTCCAAATTGTGAAGTCTAAATGACTGGGTCACAGCATCTCCAAAATGTCAGGTGTGCGCAGGAAAAAGATGTCTGATCCGCGGAGGCCAAAAGAAAGATGTGAAACTAAGAGCAGCAGTGGACCATGGTCTACAGCAGAAAGGTCAACCATCGAATGAAGACAATCTAATCTATTTATTTAACCAGTAAATTATCTAAAACCCATGTTTTTAACAATCGCCATTTGTCAGTTCATGCATTCATTAGATCATTATATATATATATAATAGCTGTACTACCCGGCTTCGCCCGGGTTAATAACTGCTGTTAACAAAATAGAATGTATTAACAAAAATGTATTCTGCACACAAAAACCACAAAACAAATAGATATAAATGTAATTATAATGTCTGTCTCCCCCTCTGTATATATCTATCTGTCTCTCTCTATATCTCTTTGTCTGTCTGTCTCTTTCCCTGTCTGTCTCTGACTGTCTCTGTCTCTTTCTCCGTCTGTCTCAATCTCTTCCCTCTCTGTCTATCTCTTTCACTGTCTGTCTCTTTCCCTCTCTTTCCCTGTCTGTCTCTTTCCCTCTGTCACTTTCCCTGTGTCTGTCTCTTTGTCTGTCTCTTTACCTGTCTTTGTCTGTCTCTTACCCTGTCTGTCTCTTTCCCTCTCTTTCCCTGTCTGTCTCCCTGTGTCTGTCTCTTTGTCTGTGTCTGTCTCTTTACCTGTCTGTGTCTGTCTCTTAACCTGTCTCTCTCTTTCCCTCTCTTTCCCTGTCTGTCTCTTTCCCTGTCAGTCTGTCTCTTTGTTTGTGTCTGTCTCTTTGTGTCTGTCTCTTACCCTGTCTATGTCTGCCTCTTTCCCTGTCTGTGTCTGTATCTTTCCCTGGCTGCATTGTGACACACCAACATTCCATTTAAGGGCGTGGCTGTGCATTCTTCTGAAGTTCTGGCTGCACTGTGGCTCCCAACTCCATAGGCAGGTTTTTTGGTGAATAACTGAAAAGTGCGGGGTTAAAATTTCCCCTCAAAACATAGCCTATGACGCTCTCGTGGTCAAGAAGTGTGAGTGTGCAAAATGTTGCGGCTGTAGCTGCAACGGTGCAGATGCCAATCCCGGACATACACACACACACACACACACACACATACATACACACACACACACACATACACACATTCAGCCTTATATATTAGATATATAGTTATATACAAGTGAGTATACCCCTAAGTGAAAGTGGCCCAATTAGCCGTGTTCCTTCCCTGGTGTCATGTGACTCATTAGTGTTACAAGGTCTTAGGTGTGAATGGGGAGCAGGGGTGTTACATTTGGTGTTATCTCTCACACACTCTCTCATACTGATCACTGGAAGTTCAGCATGGCTCCTCATGGCAAAGAATTCTCTGTGGATCTGAAAAAAAGAACTGTTCCTCTACATTAAGATGGCCGAAGCTATAAGAAGATAAGAACACCCTGACACAGAGCTGCAGCACGGTGGCCAAGACCATACAGAGATTAAACCAGAGAGGATCCACTAAGAACAGGCCTCGCCATGGTCAACCAAGGAAGTTCAGTGCATGTGTTCAGCGTCACATCCAGAGGTCGTCTTTTCAAAGATGACATATGAGGGCTGCTAACATTGCTGCAGAGGTTACAGGGGTAGGGGGGAATCCGCCTGTCAGTGCTCAGACCATACACTGCACACTGCATCAAATTGGGCTCATTACTGTCATCCCAGAAGGAAGCCTATTCTAAAGATGATACACAAGAAAACCACAAACAGTTTTCTGAATACAAGCAGAGAAAGGACATGGATTACTGGAACCATCCTGTAGTCTGATGAGATCAAGATAAACTTATTTGGTGCAGATGGTGTCAAGCGTGAGTGGCGGCAACCAGGTGAGGAGGAAAAAGACAAGTGTGTCCTCCCTACAGTCAGGCATGGTGGTGGAGGATCATAGTTTGGGGCTGCATGAGTGCTGCCGGCTGTGGAGAGCTACAGCGTCTCCAGACCTAAACCCTTGACCATGATCTCAGGTCTTTTCTACACGATCCCAATGTTGATGCACACTGGTCGACTCACTTGGGTGTGTATACAGTTTTTTCTACAACTCTACCCACAAGATTAGTAATGGAGGGGTCTCATAGATGCCTCCCATTACTAATCTAGGGCTTATTGGCAGCTGTGGGCTGTTTTTAACCCCTTATTACCCCAATTGCTACCGCACCCTAGCAATCGGTAAGAGCCGGGTAAAGTTCTGGGATTGTCACAGCTAATGGATGCGACAATCCTGGGTGGCTGCAGGCTGCTATTTTTAGGCTGGGGGGGCCCAAATTTATCATTAAGTGGTGTACATCTCTTAATGAATTTGGCGACGTGTACTCTGTCAAGAATGGCGCGACAGGAGCTTACGCTACTCCAGTCTTGAAGGATAGTTCCCATTGTCTTGTGCCTCATGCAGAGGCTCGGTATGATTTTCCTCTATGTTTTGGGATTTCAATTTGGCTCCAAGTGGGGGGCCCTCTATATAATGTCTCGGGGGCTCTATATGATGTCTGGGAGGGACCCCTATATGATGCCTGGGGGGCCCAATATGATGTCTGGGGTGCCCTATATGATGTATGGGGGGCCAGTATATGATGCATGATGGCCCCCTATATGATGTATGGGGTGCCAGATATGATGCCTGGGGAGCCCCTATATGATGTCTGGAGGGCCCTATATGATCTTTGGGGGACCCTATACTATGTCTGGGGGGCCCTTTATGATCTATGAGGGGTTCTATATGATGCACCTGGGTGGCTCCTATATGATGTCTGGGGGCCCCTATAACATGCCTGGGTGCCTCTATATGATGTCTGTGGTACCCTATATGATGTCTGGAGGGCCTTATATGATGTCTGAGGGACCCCTATATGATCTTTGGGGGCCCTATGTGATCTCTGGGGTGGGACTATATTATGTTCATATGGACAGACCACCCCTTTAAGAGACTGAAGTGGTTTTTGAAGGAGTATATGTAGCACCCACGGGGCAGAGGTTAAATACTCAAAGGCAGTTTTGATAAATGAGGCCTAATATGTGTAAAATGAGGCCTCATATGTATATAGCAGGATACAACAAAGACTGTTATCTCTTGCTGGGCTGAGTGCTCTGCAGACAGATGTGATACTGGTCCACTCAGCTTAAATTTGGCTCTTGGGGTCTCTAGACCCCTTAAAATCGTCGATATTGAAAAAAACCCAACCCACTGTTGTATACTATATGAATCTCTTTATCATTGTTATGAGAGGTAGATCTGCAGCTCTCCGGAAAGCCAGAAGCAGACGCGCTCCACCATAGATGTTTTACTCCACCTCCTGGTGAATTGTGGAAACACATGGAAAATATAAAATTTCGCAGGACCCCATGTAGGATTTATATTTGTCGCCCTTCCTGTTTTCACCTCCCTCATCAGACCCCATTTTTCAAATTTGACATGTGTCCCTTTACGCGGTGAAGACTCTGGATTCCTTCCGCATATTCCAGTCGTGTTGAAAATGCTTTTTCGTTATACAATTTACATTGCAATGATATAAATTTCACCCGTTTAAAATAATAACATGTCGTACAGTCCATCTCACCCGTACAGAATCGCTTGTGACTCCCCAGGTGGCAGGGCGGCATCAGATCCCAAAATGGCGACTATGCAGGACAAAGCGTTTTGGGTATTAGTGTATGAGAAGTTTAGATCAATTGTTACCGTGCAGCGAGTGGTCTGGAGACAGTATGGAAGTGACCCACCGGGTCACCAGTGCATTCTACAGGGGTATCGACAATTTAAGAACACTGAATGCTTGTGTAAAAGTAAAAGCCCCTGACGACCAAGTGTTACACAGTATTGTCACCCAGGGTTATGGGGTACTCGGTCCCGGGTGGTGTATATCTGGGGAATGTCACTTTGGTGGCCGTTGCCCAGTCCCGTGCCCTGGGTGCTTTTTGAAAAGGGAAATATTTACAGGGGATTAGTTTAAAGGCCACTTGCGGTGTTGTGGCTATGTAGATGGAGCCGTCACTGCACAATGTCCACTGCTGGGGCTGGTGTTAGTGGCAGCCTGGATGTTAGCCCCTCCACAAGCAGGGCCAGGCCCCAGTTGGTAAGTGATGTGATGGGTGTCGGAAGAAGGTAGGCCACACTAGGGGTTCAGTGTAACTGGTTCTTTACTCACTTTCTGGTGGTAACTGGTTGCCCGAGGCCGGCTGGTTTCACCTTCAGGTCCCCTTTGTCCCAGTGCCAGTTTAGTAATCTGGTACCTTCCTCCCCTTCACCTGTCTCTGGTTTGTGGGTACCCGTGGCGTAGAGCAACTGGGGGTCTTCCACTGCTGTCTGTATGACAGTAGCGTGAACCCTGTGGGATTGGAGTCTCTGGTCATGTCCCTGGTACACCCTTTGCTACCGAGTCTCAGATTTTTAAAGTAAGCAAGGTCCTCGATGGTCCCCTCATTGTGCAGGTGTTATCAGGTCTGCCTGGAGCTTATCCATGAGATAGGGTCCTGTACCCCGTTGGTGCGTAATTCCGAGATTACTCCACCGTACTCCACCGGCAACTACCCTCCTGGGCACCAGGTTACTGCTCACTCCAAGTCAGCGCATCTGCTCCTTTTCACAGTCACCTCTCAACTCTCTACTCTCTTCCTGTGTTCTGACTGTTCAGTCTGCCCCTCCCACCTGGTCAACTAGTGGACTGGACTGGCTCCACCTCTAGGCGGCCATCCATTGGTCCGAACCTAGATTTGTACCATTTTATGGGGGAATGTTGGGGAAAACTGGGATTACCTGGAGTGTTTGTGTGTTACCGCCACTGGTCTTCTGGGGCCCTAGGGGATATGTCCTGCATCCCGGGGAGGAAGCAGAACCTTGTAGCTCCCTGATGGCTTCACGGGCGCTACACTTGTGTAAAATTAAAAGCCCCTGACGACCGAGTGTTACACGGTAGAGGTTTAAAAGACCTTTGCATGTAGCCCACAGAAATCAACATATTGTGAACCTCCTCATCCGACTGTTTGGAAGATTCTGCAACTGCGCCAGTAACCATATCGCATAAAGAAATTACAACATTTACAGCCAGACGACCATATTTTGATACCCAACGTAGATAAAGCAGACACCTTCAGGCTGCAGCCCCCAGCTGTGTACGTCATCTTTGCTGTGCATCAAAATACGAGGGACCCCATTGTAGTGCTAAGATGTTAGTGGCCATCAGGAATCCATATTGGTAGTCTGTCTTTAAGGAACCCTTTAAGATATCAGACAGTAACAGTTTAGTTTATATTAGCTTGTTTTTCTGTAATTTTCGCAAACACCTGGAGTCATAGCTCTAGTATTAATGTTTAGTGATAAAGTACATGTTTATAGTATCACCCAGTGCCACATAGTTCTCTTATCAATGCTTAGTGAGAATGTAAATGTTTATGGTATGGTAAAACATCTGGTACCAGGAGCCTTTGGCATCTCTCATCCGGTGACGTATTTGTCCGGTGTAGATTGACATATAAAGAGTTGGCCACTCAGAAGAGGGATACTATATTTGTCAAATTGAACCTGTTAGAATTTGTGCAACACTTGACATTTGTTTTCAAATGAGATATAAACTCTTGAAGATTCCAGCGAAGTCAGAAGCCTGTTAACCTGTGGACTAAAAGGGGACACCCATGACACCACAATGTGGATCCCAGGAATGTATCTGTCTTCGCTGTTTTGCTTCTCACAGCTCATGTTCCCGGACAGATGATGTGTGTGACGCCTGGTGAAGTTTTTTTCTACGTAGTGTGCAAAGTAAGTACTTTACCTTTGGGATTTATATTATGCAAAAGTGTACGCAATATCACACTAGTTCCTATTTTCTGTAATCATTAAATCGTTATAATAAAATTAATCACCTTTTTTAAAGCTGTATCCGATCCCTTTAAATACTTGGCAAAACACCCCATGCGACTTTTTTAAAGTGATTTAAACAAATAATTTAAAAAAAGGCAAGCGCCCCCCCCCACCCCAATTTTGATTTCTCAGTCTGGGGAGGCCCATGGTTATTGGGCTCTCCCAGCCTAAAAATAACAGCCCACAGCCACCACAGAATTGTGGTATCCATTAAAGCGACAATTTCGGCTCGTTACCTGGCTCATCCCGATTGCCTTGGTGTGGTGGCAATTAAAGTAATATAAAGGGGTTAATAACAGCTGTGATTTGTAAAATGAAAATTACACCTATTATTATACCCAAGGTTAGTAATGGGGAGGGCTCAATGAGACCACCCGGTTACTAAATCTGTAAGTCAAAATAAACGCAAAACACAAAAAAATCCTTTAATTTTTTTTTTTTTTAAAAAAGGGGCTGCATGCTGCTATTTTTAGGCTGGGGGACAATAACCATGGGCCTTTCCAGCATGAGAATACTAGCCTCTAGGTATCAAAATAATTTAAAAAAAAAAAAAGCAACATAGGGTCCCTCACATTTTGATACACAGCTAAGATAAGTGTTGCGGGCGGAGGAGGGGACGCTGCGCTCTTCCACTGCTCGGGTCCGGCTGCTGCTGCTGCTCGGTGGTGGCTCGAGCGGTGGGCCGGATCCCGGGGCACGGCACGGTGGTACTCACTCAGCCAATGATGAACACAGAGTCTCCGGTAAAAAAAACGGCTGGATGGACGGGTCCCACAGGCGGCTGCGGTGTTTCTCCTCCCGGCAGGTTGATGGTGACTGCCTTTCCCTGCACCTGTGTAGTGTGTACGGTTCTTTGCTAACGGATTTGACAAATTGCACGGCGACTCCTAGCCTTGTCGGGGTCCGTAAGCCCCTGCCGGATGGTGCTGGCTTCTCTTTGCGTACCGGTCCGGTACCGCCGGGCCACCGTCCGTCCACGGTCCTTACGGCTAGCTCCAATAGGCCTCTCCTGCAGACGGTCACCACCGTCTGCCAACCTTGCTGTACCGTCCGGGCCACACACCCAGACCAACTTCAGACTGCTCAACTGCCACTTCACTTCCAAAACTAAACTGATCTGCTTTTCCCGTCTCCAGGACTGTGAACTTCTCGGTGGGCGGGACCAACCGCCTGGCCCGCCCCCTGGTGTGGACATCAGCCCCTGAAGGAAGGCAACAAGGGTTTTTGTCTGACTTAGGTGTGCCTGACCGGGAGTGTGGGGTGTGTTGGTGTAGTGCTTGTGACGTCCTGGCTTGTCCAGGGTGCCACATAAGCACAAGGCTGGAGGCTGCAGCCTGTGGCATCGCAAGAGGGTTGCATCGCTAGCCAACCCACTTGCCACCTGTCACTCTTCCCTAATGTGGCTCAACCCAACCTATTTAACATCTAACCTTCCGCTGCTGCTACCCGACCGCTAGATGGCGCCAGCTGCTACATTGTCTTGGCTGTTACATCGGGGCCTACAGTTCTCTAGCAGTAGTATATGTTATATCACATACATTTTAATACTCAACAACACCTACAGTATGTATAGTATAAAACACATCTTTTACAGTCAGGAAAATGGCATAAACAGTATGGAGACTCAACCACCTCCTACATTGATGCCAGCTGACATTACATAGCTAACATCAAGCCCAAAAGTATTACCCCCATAGCCAACACACCAGGGCAGTTGGGAAGAGCTGGGCAAAGTGCCAGAATTGGAGTATCTAATGGATGTGCCACTTCTGGGGCGGCTGTCTGCTGAAATTAGGCTGGGAAGGGCTAAATAACTATGGGTTTCCAAGTCTGATAATACCATCCCCCAGCTCTTCACTTTACCTTGTCTGATTATCAATAATAGGGCGGAGCCCACTCCATTTTTTTTAAATTATTTTTTAAAATAATTTAAAAAACGTATCCCCTCTGTTTTTGATAACCAGCCAAGGAAAAGCAGACAGCTGGGGGTCGCAGCCTGTAGTTTTACTTGTGCTGGTTATCAAATATAGGTGGGAGCCCACGTCATTTTCTGTGTTTTTTCACTTTATTGTTCACAGCTGTGTATAGACAAATTCTGCATGCAGCAAAGCTTGTTGATTGGCTACGCTGCAGGCTTTCAACCAACTTTATTAGCATACGAACAGTACTCACTTTTTTTTTTTTTAATTCCATGGACACCCGGTGTTCTGTACGAGCCCTGAACTTTATAGTTCGAGTTCGCTCATCACCTAAATGAGGGCCTGTCACTTTATATATTTTTCTATCTGGTGTAAATGCTGCTGTTCTCCTGAATCTAGCGATGTTTGTCTTTTGTTCCTGAGATACGGCCTCCTCTTCACAGGATATAAATCTAATATTATTGGCCAAGGGGGTATGTGACGCCCTGGCAAAACCAGGTAGTCACACATAGGCCCCCGCATAACACCTTCCCTCACCTAGGTAACACACAGCCTACCTGAAACCCTAGTCCCCCCCCCCTTAGGGCAAGACAGGCACACCAATGGACCTGACCAGGCGGTTGGGAACACCCACCTAGGGGTCTAGACAGCAGTTCAGATCAGTTCAGTTCAGTTTAAGCTGTAGTTCAAGTTGAGAGGAGTGTGGGCTGGAGCTAGGTGTAGCTCCAGCAGAGGAGGTTCAAGTTGAACGGTGCCAGGGTCGGAGCCTTGGTGCCTAGGCTAGGTGGCAGACGGTGGTCTCCGTCAGCAGGAGACGGGAAGACGGCTCGGCAGATCCGAGGAGGACCGGAGAAGGTTTGGAGCCCGCCGATACCGACACCCGGAGACCCGTGACCGGAAACCGTGCACAAAGGGGATACTCGGACCCTGAAGCCAGGATCGAAACCAGTGACCTAGCTAATTAATCGATTGAGGTCAGGTCTACAGGTCCTGTCCCACCCAAAGTCCCAAAGGAAAACAACCACCCAAAGATAGGGATAAGGCCACCGCCAGGGCCCATAGATCCCACAGGTCAGCGTCTGCGGGCAAGGCTCCTTAGGCCCACAAACAGCCGGGAACGGACTCCTGAGTTCCAGACCAGATAGTCCAAAACACCAAAAACGCAGTGCAAGGAAAGGGATAGAGACCACCAGCCCGGGTGGGGGACCAGAGCACAACCGGCCGCGGCGGCCGGCCTCCAGCCCCTTGGTTTACCAAAAGACTCGTGTGGTTTCTTTCAAATGTGAGTAACTGACTGTTCCCTGAGCCGTCCGGGCGTGCAAGCCCTGCCACTGCTATACCCTGCACCGATACACTGGGCCCCGGGGCAACCATCCCTACCCACGGAGGGGTTAACATCCAGCTGCCAGTATACCGCCCCTGTGTTACCCCATACCAGCAGCGGTGGTGTCCCACTTCACCACAAACCGTGGGCGGCGTCACAAACATTTTACCATTAACCCCGTACAAATACGTCCCCCTTTTATTCGGAGTGACCGCGAGACCACCGGGTCAGGAGACCCTCGAGCCACCCACAGAAGGTCCGGATCCGAGCAGCGCATGCAGCACATGTGACCCACAGAAGACCACACTCACTTGACTACAAAAACAAGATATATATACAGGAAAAATCAAAATGCATGCTTTATATAGGGGATGTAGCTCAGTGGTAGAGCGCATGCTTTATATAGGGGATGTAGCTCAGTGGTAGAGTACATGGTTTATACAGGGGATATAGCTCAGTGGTAGAGCATATGCTTTATATAGGGGATGTAGCTCAGTGGTAGAGTACATGGTTTATACAGGGGATATAGCTCAGTGGTAGAGCACATGCTTTATACAGGGGATGTAGCTCAGTGGTAGAGCACAGGCTTTATACAGGGGATGTAGCTCAGTGGTAGAGCACATGCTTTATACATGCCTCGGAGTGACCTTTGACTCTGCCTTATCCTTCATACCACACATCCAATCCCTCACCACCTCTTGCCGTCTTCAACTCAAAAATATTTCCAGAATCCGCCCTTTCCTCAATTTGCAATCTACTAAAATGCTAGTGCATGCCCTCATAATCTCCCGCCTCGACTACTGTAACATCCTCCTCTGTGGCCTCCCTGCCAACACGCTTGCCCCTCTCCAGTCCATCCTTAACTCTGCTGCCCGACTTATCCACCTCTCTCCTCAATACCACCCCGCTTCTCCCCTCTGCATGTCCCTCCACTGGCTTCCAATCTTCCACCGTATCCAATTCAAACTTCTAACACTGACCTACAAAGCTGTGCATAATCTTTCCCCTCCGTACATCTCCGAACTACTCTCCCACTACACTCCAACACGTCACCTCCGGTCCTCCCAAGATCTCCTCCTCTCCTCCTCTCTCATTCGCTCCTCACACAACCGACTCCAAGACTTCTCCCGAGCATCCTCAGTCTCCTGGAACTCGCTGCCTAAACACGTCAGACTATCCCCTACCCTTGCAAACTTCAAATGGAACCTGAAAACGCACCTGTTCAGAAATGCCTACAATCTACAATGAACTCGCTGCCGCCCGACCACCGTGCGGAGCTGCCGCCCGACCACCGTGCGGAGCTGCCGCCCGACCACCGTGCGGAGCTGCCGCCCGACCACCGTGCGGAGCTGCCGCCCGACCACCGTGCGGAGCTGCCGCCCGACCACCGTGCGGAGCTGCCGCCCGACCACCGTGCGGAGCTGCCGCCCGACCACCGTGCGGAGCTGCCGCCTGACCTACACCCCACCTATTGTCTCCTCCCCATAATCCTATAGAATGTAAGCCCGCAAGGGTAGGGCCCTCTTCCCTCTGTACTAGTCTGTCTACTGTAACTTGTATACGTATTTTGTATGTAACCCCCCCCTCTCATGTACAGCACCATGGAATTAATGGTGCTCTATAAATAAATAATAATAATAATAATAATACAGGGGATGTAGCTCAGTGGTAGAGCACATGCTTTATACAGGGGATGTAGCTCAGTGGTAGAGCGCATGCTTTATACAGGGGATGTAGCTCAGTGGTAGAGCGCATACTTTATATAGGGGATGTAGCTCAGTGGTAGAGCACATGCTTTATACAGGGGATGTAGCTCAGTGGTAGAGCACATGCTTTATACAGGGGATGTAGCTCAGTGGTAGAGCACATGCTTTATACAGGGGATGTAGCTCAGTGGTAGAGCACATGCTTTATACAGGGGATGTAGCTCAGTGGTAGAGCGCATACTTTATATAGGGGATGTAGCTCAGTGGTAGAGCATATGCTTTATATAGGGGATGTAGCTCAGTGGTAGAGTACATGGTTTATACAGGGGATGTAGCTCAATGGTAGAGCGCATGCTTTATATAGGGGATGTAGCTCAGTGGTAGAGCGCATACTTTATATAGGGGATGTAGCTCAGTGGTAGAGCATATGCTTTATATAGGGGATGTAGCTCAGTGGTAGAGCGCATACTTTATATAGGGGATGTAGCTCAGTGGTAGAGCATATGCTTTATATAGGGGATGTAGCTCAGTGGTAGAGCGCATGCTTTATACAGGGGATGTAGCTCAGTGGTAGAGCACATGCTTTATACAGGGGATGTAGCTCAGTGGTAGAGCACAGGCTTTATACAGGGGATGTAGGTCAGTGGTAGAGCACATGCTTTATGCAGGGGATGTAGCTCAGTGGTGGAGCGCATGCTTTGCATGTATGAGGCCCCGGGTTCAATCCCCGGCATCTCCACTTTTTTTTGATAATGCATTTATTTCTCTAAAATTCATGAATTTACTGAACATTAAACAAATATGTGGATATAAACTAAACAACTCAATTATGTGAAGAAAATATCAAAATTTCACCCTCTTGTATTTTTTACCTTTACGTGGAATGTTATACGTATGATGGACACTAGGTGGCGATCTATCCAAACACAAATATATTAATGGAGGGGTTTTTAATTCTGTCTGGGTCTTCTTGTTGTAAGGACTAAAATGACAGACAAATCTCTGATTTTAGAGATAAACCCATTCAAAAATAACACTGGGAAATAAGAGAATTGGTGCCTGAGATCTTCAGTCTATTTTTTGGTCAGTTTTTGTCGCTGATTCTAAATCTGCCTTTATTTTTCTTCCATCAGTTCTAGATAATGAGATGTGATATACCCCATGTATATGAATACGACCGAAGGAACACTAGAACTGATATGTAATAAACATATTTTTTTTTTGCCTTCTTGGTTATTAAAATAAATTCATATGTGGAGATTTCTTTTATTTATGAAGAATTTACATCACATAATAAGAATTAAACATCCATAAAAAGTTATCATTGACACTGTTCAGTTACTGAGATATCTCGCAATAGCGGCGTTTTAACGATTGTTAGCGGTGAGTTGCGCCAGTGCAATCACCCTGAATAGACCAGCAGTAATCCGACATCATGGGGGGGGGATCCCAGTGTTCTTGGTATCTTCCTTCTATAGTTCTTAAATCTTGGTGGGATTGTTCACCATGTTCTTCACTTAGGTCACTAAGGTTTTCCGTGAAAGAATCCAAGTTCCTGTGGCAATAATGCACCTTAAGACTCATTGTACAGCCAAGGTGCCGGAAAGAAGATTGCATTCATTCTACTAGATCAGTGTAATTATCTACTCTATAATTCCCAAGAAAATTCTGTACAACCATAGTGAAAGGAGACCATGCATCTGCCTCAGTATTGTTCAACAGATCTTTCATGAGTTCTCTGATTTAATGATTGACAAAAATACCCACCTTTAGCTTCTCCATGGTCAGCACTGGAAATTTTCTGCAGATGTAACTAAAGCATCTTCCCTCTTTGTTTAGAGCCTTTACAAACTGCTTCATTAAACCTAATTTGAGGTCCAGTGGAGGTAACATGATCTTATTCATGTTACCCAATTGTTCCCCTGTAAGAAAGTGGTTGAATCGCTTCCATCCCTACTAAGTCATGAAGTGTGTTCTATGCTAAATGTGATGTTATATTATTGTACTTGATGTCAGGTATTTAGTGAGCACTTGTGCTTGCAATATAGCAGAGCCGAAGCAGTGTGGCAGCTGGTGCCAGCTAGTGCTGAGGCCTGGTAGAACTCCATTACATGTATAATGTATTACAGCTATGTGCAAGAGGAGAAACATATATGTAAAGTATAATCTATTGTGTGTTATTAATGTGTGAATCTTATAAGTCATGTGTGCCGCCCCCGTGCCAGCAGCCACCGCTGCTCGTGCCCGGGCCTTCAGGGGTGGTGGCTCGAGGGTCTCCAGACCCGGGGGTCTTGCGGATACGCCGAATAAATGGGTGGGCGTAGATGTACGGGTTGGGCCGTAGTAAGTTCGTGACGCCACCCACGGTGTGTGGTGAGGTGGGACACCACCGCTGCTGTTATGGGGCACCTGGGGGAGATGTTGTGCAGCAAGTTGTTAACCCTTCCGTGGGCAGGGATGGTGGTCCAAGTACCCCCCTTTGTGCTACGGTTTCCGGGTCGGTTCCTTATGTCGGTACCGGCGGGCTAAAACCCTGTTCCGGTCCACCTCGGTTCCACTGAGCCGTCTTCCCGTCTCCTACTGACGGAGTCCACCGTCTGCCTCCTAGCCAGTGGCACCAGGGCTCCTACCCTGGTACCGTTCAACTTGAACTCTCCTGCTGGAGCTACCCCAAGCTCCAGACCACACTCCTCTCCAAACTGAACTTCAGACTCATCTCCTCTCAACTGCCTGTTTTCCCGCCTCGGGCTGTCTGGACCGCTGGGTGGGCGTGTCCCAACCACCTGGTCACGCCCACTGGTGTGTCTATCTTTCCCTAAGGGGGGGCGACTAGGGTTTTCTGGTCGGCTGTGTGTTTCCTAGTGAGGGAGCGGTGTAGTGCGGGGGCCTAACTGTGACTACCTGGTTTTGCCAGGGCGTCACACATGTATTTGCAGAAGTAAAGGGGGTATTAAACTATAGGAATCTTAAGTAACATGTAGCAGAGGTAGAAGTGTTATCAGGAAAATGCTGCTGATTAGGATGCTAGTCTGGGTAATTCAGCTGCATCCAAGGGGTTAAGAAAAGGTTTAGCCCCTGGGAGGAGTTTTAGAGGGTTAAGTCCCTGAAACAAAAAAAGGAAGAGTAGAAGGAAAATGGCAGTATAAGGTTAGTTTCACACTTGTGTTGAACGGTATCCGTTGCATTGCGTTGTGTAACGGATGCAACGGATGTGTTGCATATAGTGGCACAACGGATGCAACGGATGCTGCAAAACAACGCAATTCGTTTTGATTTTTTTTTTTACAGTTTTAGCGGCAGACCATTGTGAACGATCAGCTGATTGCTCCCTGCAGCCGGCCGCCGGGTGATCAGCTGATCGCTCCCTGCAGCCGGCCGCCGGGTGATCAGCTGATCGCTCCCTGCAGCCGTCCGCCGGGTGATCAGCTGAGCGCTGTCACTTGCCGGCGCCCGGGCATGCCGGCGGGCGGGAGCTCAGCTGAGCGCTGTGACTTGCCGGCGGCCGGGCATGCCGGCGGCCGGTCGCTCAGCTGAGCGCTGTCGCTTGCCGACGGCCGGGCGCTCAGCTGAACGTTCGGTCACCGCGAGCCACAATAAAGTTTGATTTAAAAAAAAAAAAGAGCATGCGCAGTGAAATCCAGAGGATTCCGCTGCTCAAAACAACGTTACATGCTGCGTTCCTCCCGCTGGGCGGAAGCAACGGAGCATCGCCCAGCGGAAGCAACGCAGGTCCTTTTGGTACAATCCGTCATCCATACAAGTCTATGGGAAACAGCGGAATCCGTTAACGGATTCCGCTGTTTTCAAAAAGGGCGGATTGTAACGGAAGGAAAACAACGCAAGTGTGAAAGTAGCTTAAGGAGGAGGAAGGAGGTGTGGAGGGCTGGGGTCGGACCTATCCACTGCAGGCAGGGTATGCGGGACCCTGACACCTGACAGTAGAGGTAGTGCAGAGCTATAACAGAGCTATAACCCTGAGGAACTGGAAGGGAACAGTTAGGGCTACGTCAGTCTTAAGTCAGAGAAATACAGCCAGAGAAGAATAATAGTGCGGGTGACAGAAGGGAGAGTCTTTAATTTCTGTAACTTGTGAAGACACTGATGAAACAAGTAAATGTTCTGTTTAAAGAAAAGTCATATAGCGTTGTTTTTTTAAAGACGGAACCTCAGAGAAGAGAAGAAACCGAAGCACCGCAAACAGCGAGTAAGTGGACGCACCCCACATATTCACTGGGCCTACAAGCTGCCTGTAACAGATCAGGGGGCTGCACCTAGACATGAGCCAGCCACAACTACAGCACCTCTTGCCACCCTGTTACATTTGGTGTAATCAGCAGGATCGAAGACATGCATAGCGAAACTTTAGATTGTGTCACTACGTGAGATGATGACTATGACGAAGACCAAGATGGCGGACCATGGAGCTTTGGAAAAGAGAAGCTCCACCCATCGTGGGCGTCGCAGCCTGCAAAAGGCACAAAATGTGTCTGGATGAGGCAACACCTTGTACTGAAGAGACGCCCTGTGGTCAGTGGTGCCCGTCCCTGGAGAGTGCGCCGAAGAGAGCGCCCTCTGCCGATCTTGTGTGCTGATAAAGAACGGGAGGGGGCCAATGAAGGAGCTAGAGAGCGAGCCCTCGCTGAAAAGTATAGAGACCCAGACTGCGTGTTCAGACCAGGCAACGCCAGTGGAGAAAATGCATGGCGGTTGTGCAGAGGAATGAAGTGTGGCCAGGATGACTGAAGACTTGGAAGCCTCTAGTCCTCAGTGGTAACACCAGAGCAGTCAGTCACGGAGATGACTGCCCCCTAGTCCCGCAGCCGTGGAGAGACAATCTAGCAACTGAAAGTACAGCTGGTGGATCAGAGCCCCACAACCGCTGCCCAGGATGTACTGTATGTTCAGCCAAACCCCCCCACCCCTTGAATGGAAGAAATCCAGTGGGTGTCCTGCTCTTCCAGTGCGGCACATCATGTGACATGTGCATGTGGCGCCCTGGCCTAGCCAGGTCGTCACAGATAATACTCAAACACCCCCACCCCCCATTAGACAGGGACATCAGTCAAACAAAAACCCTTGTTGCCTCCCTCCAGTGTCTGATGTCCACACCAGGTGGGGTGGAGCCAAGCGGTTGGCCCCACCCACCGAGGAGCTAACAGGCCTGGAGGCGGGAAAAGTGACACACAGAGTTTGGAGTTTGAAGTGAGAGGAGTGAACACTCGGGTGTCTGGGTTTGTGGCCCAGGCACTAACAGCAAGGTTGGAAGACGGTGGTGGCCGTCTGCAGGAGTGGTGGAGCAACGCGGAACCGTAGGACCGGGGTCGGGCGACGGCCCGCCGATACCGACCGGGGAGCGAAGTGAAGCCAGCACACACAGGCAGGGCCATCGGACCCCGACCAGGCTTGGAGCCGTCGACAATAGTCAGATCCGAATGTGACTGGAACCCCAGGGGTTTCACAACAGCAAAAGTCCCGATTGAAGGCAACCGCCCACACCGTGAGGGTATACAGCTACCGCCTAAGGCTAGAGACCCAGGGGCCAGCGCCTGCGGGCAAACGGGCTCCTCCGGTACCCATACACCGGGGAGCGGACTACCGTTGGGAATCCATAGTAGTCAGAAGGAGAACATCAAGGTGCAGGGAAAGACAGCCGCCATCACCTGTCCGGGGAGAGACACTGCAGCTGGCTGCGGGACCCGTCCATCCAGCCGTTTGGTTTACCGAGGACTTTGTACCTTTCTTGCTGAGTGAGTACACCTGTGCCATCCGGCACCACGCCGCGCTGTCCCTGCAACCCTGCACCTCACCGACCCTGCCTCCCCGTCACATCATCGAGCCCCGGGACCACGGACCCCTACCCACGGAGGGGGAAAACAACATCCCAGCTGCTCCTTACCATCGCTCCCAGGATCCCCGTCACCAGCAGCGGTGGTGCCTATCTTCACCATGACCCGTGGGTGGCGTCACGGACTTAGGCGGGCTTTGTACGTTGCGACATCGCAAGCCGATGCTGCGATGTCGCACGCGATAGTCCCCGCCCCCGTCGCAGCTGCGATATATTGTGATAACTGCCGTAGTGAAGATTATCGCTACGGCAGTGTGGCGCCCCTGAGGCTTCCGTCGCCACAGGTCATTGCACCCCATCCAGCGGTGTGATGCCCCATTCTGGGAGAGGAAGAGAGTGAACTCCGGTCCCCTGGT
The DNA here is from genome assembly GCF_048569485.1 of Anomaloglossus baeobatrachus. Taxonomy (NCBI): domain Eukaryota; kingdom Metazoa; phylum Chordata; class Amphibia; order Anura; family Aromobatidae; genus Anomaloglossus; species Anomaloglossus baeobatrachus. The sequence goes on along the minus strand of NC_134355.1, from coordinate 672,643,380 downwards.
AAATCCACACTACACCCATTGTTAGGTACATACTGGGACCAGGGAAAGTGGCAGGCAACCCTCCCATGCTGCATGCTGAGAGGGGCTGTAAGACCCATCCCTGCTCCCATAGGGTGGTAGCTTAGCAACTGGGGAGGTGGGAGGAGCCATCTGAGAGCAGACAAAGGAAGGAAGGTCAAGTTTAGTTAGTCTACCTCAGGGAGTGAGAGAGTGAGCATGTAGTTGGAGAAGAAGAACGAGAGAAAGGAGGGAGGAGGAGGCCTGCTGGAGGCAGGCAAGGAGGAGAAAAGAAAGAAAAGAAAGAAGGAAAGAAAGCTCCAAGTCAGGCAGGAGCAGAGAAACAGAAGGAGACGCTTCCTGGTGAAGAACCTGGGACCCAGAGGTCCAGGTGACACCACACGGAGACAGAAGGAGTCGCAGGGCCACGGGTAGTCCTAGAGGTACCACGAGCAGTCCTAGAGGTACCAAGGAGAGGGCCTAGAGGCGCCACGGGTAGTTGTAGGCTGCGGTGGCCTGTTCCACAATAACATCGGTGGAGGGATCAAGCTGCGACAGGGGACGGTCCCTAGAGACTAGAGGAGTGCAAAGACAATCTCCAAACAGTAAAAACCGAGGCCCAGGGAACGTTGTAGACTCCCAGGGCCAGAACCCATAGCAGACTTCCAGAAAAGGGGTAATCAGCCGACAGGTGACCCCCCAGCCTGGAGGCTGCAGTGGAGGCCAAGCCAGGTCCATCCTAACAAAGGCAAGGCTAAGGAAGACAGCAGAAGAAAGAGACACTAAGAGAAGGGCACCGGCTTTCACTCTCAGAATCACCCAGAAACGGCGGAGGTCCCTGACAGTGGTCCCAGCAGTCCAAGGGTCCCTACAACTGTGACAAGAACTGTGAGTAAAGAGCTTGAACTGCACCCTTGAAGTGGTCTCTGTTATTTCAGCTGCATAGACACTCACAAGCACCAACTGTGCCCCAGGCATTGCTCCACCTGTGGGGAGCAGTATCACCATTGCTGCTATAACACCATCCCGGAGGCCTCACACAGCAGCGGCGGCTTAATAGCCGCATACCACAGGTGGCGTCACGAACACAACCATTAATAAGCAAGCCACATAGTTACCTGACACCCACCAGGGCCACGGAGCCGGGCCCAGCCACCACTGACTACCCACTGGACTAGTCCGGCCCGGCACCGGGTGTCCCACAGCCCTGGGGTGGGCGAGTCAACTTTGGCGTCACGAACAGGATTTCGTGCCCGGTCACACCGGGTACTGTGCGCCTGAAGAATCGTGAGATAGCCTGTTTTTACTGTGAGAAACTGCCGCCATTGAAGTCACTGAGCGCGGGAAGAAGGGGGGCGTGCCAGAAGAAAGGGCGTGAAGAGAAGCCCCGCCCCCTTGTCCAAGAAAAGAGCGCGAAGCGGTGCCCGCCATAGAAGGCGGAAGAAGAAGAAATGGCGACCAGATAAGCTGGCCGGCTGGCAGAGAGAGTCTAAATGCCAGACCAGCAGATAAAGAAAATGTACCTTATCACAAGCGGAGGGATGCCGGTCGTGATGGGCTGGGCGCCAGTCTGGCGCCAGTTGCTAGTGCAGCCTCTGGCCCTGCCTCCGAGAAGGGAAAGGGAGCAGCCGAGTGGCGTGGTCGAGCACCCGAGCAGTGTTCCAGGCAGCATTCCCCAGGTCGGTAGCATGGCGGGGGAGCTGCAACAAGGTGCACCAGGGACCGGAAGAGTGGATCCCGAGCTGGACCTGCTGAGAGAAGAAGTGCGAGTCCTGGCCCGGAGGCTGAATAGTGTGGAAGTGGAGGCGGACCGGCAGAAAGAAACGCCGAGGGTGCCGGAGGATCTGGAGCGGTGGATGGATGCCGCGGAGCGGAAGCAGGGTGAGCAACCAGAAACCCCGTCCAGTCCGGACCCAGGGCCCCGCCACGCGTCCCCGCTTAGCCCCTTCACTGACCCCCTGGCCTTCCCAGCCTACCCCGCGGACGCCCGGTGGGGCACCGGAGGCCTGCCTGAGACCCCCGCAGACGGAGCCTGGGGAGGGGTGAACCCTGAACAACTAGCAGGCCCCCTGCCGAGTCCCCCTGTGAGCCTCCTGGGAATGGCATCCCCGGGAGTGAATTGGGACGCAGCGCCCATTGAAAGCAGGGGACTGCAGCGGCCGCTGCACCCCAGGGAAACTCCCCTGGCCAACGAGCTGACGTGCCGGAGGCTGGTAGTAGAGTACCAGAGGGAGCGGGAACTCCGGGAGGAGAAACGGAGGGCCCGAGAAGCCGCTAATCTGGCCTCCAAAGAAGAGGTCAGGAAGGCCCTGAAGGGATCCGAGGGCCCAGTGCGACGGGGCCTAGTAGTGGACTTCAGACAAGCTGGTGGCTGGGGCTTCATAAGGGAGCCCGGTCTGGGCAAGGACGTGTTTGTAGCCCGAAGAGACATTGAGGAGCACCTGCCCAGAGGCCACCCAGGGCGCGATGCCAAGCCGGGTGATGTGGTGGAGTATACACGGCTGATGGGGGACCGTGGATGGTACGCGCTGAATGTACATATCCTGCGGGAAGAAGCGGCCCCAGAAGAGCCAGAGTGGCGCCGCACAGTGCAAGAGCGCAGCATCTCCCCTGGCAGCAGCACCACCTCAAGGCAGACCCAGGACACAGAACTGAGCAGAGGTCCTGCGACAGTCACTCAGGAGACGCAGACCAGGATCTCCATGGCGTGTGTGATGCAGGGAGCCCGGCCAAAGCAGGGCCCGAGAGACCACAGTAATAGCCCCCTGCAGACAAGCAGCCCTCTGCAGCAGCGCCGTGCAACGCCTGCAAGCAGTCCCACTCCAATCCAGGCTGCAGAACAGCGCAGAAGGTCAGGGACCAGTGCCCAGGGGACCCAGACGATGATATCGTCGGCGTACCTGCTGCCAGGAGCAATGCCGGAGTGGGACCCTCGCATCTACCCTCGTGAGTAAAGATGAAGAGATGCTGAACTGTAAATAGCCCCTGTCTGCCCCTCATTCTTTTTGAAGATGTCCCTTGTGTTCTGCCCCTCATTCTTTTCGAAGATGACACCCTTTCCTGATGTACTGCCCCTCATGCTTTTTGAAGACGTCACCCCCATGTTTATGTGTTACCGGGCCACTGAACTGGAATGTGGGCCCCGGTGAATGTGTATGTGTCTTATGTAACCAGGCCATTGGACTTAGTGGCTGGTTGATTATGTCCTATTGTTGTTTGAAAGGAAACGAACTGCCAGGCTACTGGACTTGTTGTAGCCGAAAGTGTATATAGTTGTACCCGTTGTGCCCCCTACCAGAATTATGGGGGAAGTGCCCAAACTGTGCAATGAACTGAAAGTGCACACATAGTTTCTTTATAAGAAGTTTGCAACGTTTAAGTATTTGTGCCTCCCATAAAGGGAAGAAATGTTAATTGTTTTATGTTTTGCATACCAAAAATGTTTTGCAGTTTTCCACATGTTTTTGTTGTTTTTCAGCCCGAGGACGTGCTGGGATTTGCTGTGGGGGAGTGTGGCGCCCCTGAGGCTTCCGTCGCCACAGGTCATTGCACCCCATCCAGCGGTGTGATGCCCCATTCTGGGAGAGGAAGAGAGTGAACTCCGGTCCCCTGGTAAATCCACACTACACCCATTGTTAGGTACATACTGGGACCAGGGAAAGTGGCAGGCAACCCTCCCATGCTGCATGCTGAGAGGGGCTGTAAGACCCATCCCTGCTCCCATAGGGTGGTAGCTTAGCAACTGGGGAGGTGGGAGGAGCCATCTGAGAGCAGACAAAGGAAGGAAGGTCAAGTTTAGTTAGTCTACCTCAGGGAGTGAGAGAGTGAGCATGTAGTTGGAGAAGAAGAACGAGAGAAAGGAGGGAGGAGGAGGCCTGCTGGAGGCAGGCAAGGAGGAGAAAAAGAAAGAAAAGAAAGAAGGAAAGAAAGCTCCAAGTCAGGCAGGAGCAGAGAAACAGAAGGAGACGCTTCCTGGTGAAGAACCTGGGACCCAGAGGTCCAGGTGACACCACACGGAGACAGAAGGAGTCGCAGGGCCACGGGTAGTCCTAGAGGTACCACGAGCAGTCCTAGAGGTACCAAGGAGAGGGCCTAGAGGCGCCACGGGTAGTTGTAGGCTGCGGTGGCCTGTTCCACATTAACATCGGTGGAGTGATCAAGCTGCGACAGGGGACGGTCCCTAGCGAAGTGCAAAGACAATCTCCAAACAGTAAAAACCGAGGCCCAGGGAACGTTGTAGACTCCCAGGGCCAGAACCCATAGCAGACTTCCAGAAAAGGGGTAATCAGCCGACAGGTGACCCCCCAGCCTGGAGGCTGCAGTGGAGGCCAAGCCAGGTCCATCCTAACAAAGGCAAGGCTAAGGAAGACAGCAGAAGAAAGAGACACTAAGAGAAGGGTACCGGCTTTCACTCTCAGAATCACCCAGAAACGGCGGAGGTCCCTGACAGTGGTCCCAGCAGTCCAAGGGTCCCTACAGCTGTGACAAGAACTGTGAGTAAAGAGCTTGAACTGCACCCTTGAAGTGGTCTCTGTTATTTCAGCTGCATAGACACTCACAAGCACCAACTGTGCCCCGGGCATTGCTCCACCTGTGGGGAGCAGTATCACCATTGCTGCCATAACACCATCCCGGAGGCCTCACACAGCAGCGGCGGCTTAATAGCCGCATACAACAGGTGGCGTCACGAACACAACCATTAATAAGCAAGCCACATAGTGTACTGACACCCACCAGGGCCACGGAGCCGGGCCCAGCCACCACTGACTACCACCGGACTAGTCCGGCCCGGCACCGGGTGTCCCATAGCCCTGGGGTGGGCGAGTCAGCAGCTTCACATGGACCCACCTGTATTAAGGGGGCGGGTCGTATGGCGTCACTGCGACGTCACACGGCAGGCGGCCAATAGGAGCGGAGGGGTGGAGATGAGCGGGATGTAAACATCCCGCCCACCTCCTTCCTTCCGCATATCCTACGGAAGCCGCAGTGACGCCGGTAGGAGATGTTCCTCGCTCCTGCGGCTTCAAACACAGCGATGTGTGCTGCCGCAGGAACGAGGAACAACATCGGACCGTCGCGTCAGCGTAATCATGGATTACGCCGACGCTGCACCGATGATACGATTACGACGCTTTTGCGCTCGTTAAGCGTATCATCGAGCCTTTACACACTACGATGTCGCATGCGATGCCGGAAGTACGTCATTTTCAATGTGACCCCACCGACATCGCACCTGCGATGTCGTAGTGTGCAAAGGCTGCCTAAATCCCCCAAACCAACCACCCCTTTCACTTACGGGCGAGGAGCGCCGCTCGAGTCCCCGGATCCGGCCCACCGCTCGAGCCACCGAGCAGCAGTCGCAGCAGCGCCGGACCCGAGTGTTAGCGAGAGCGCAGCAGCGGCGGCGTCCTCCCCGCCCGCGACATGCATACAATCAGTGGTGACTTTTCAGGTAAGTTGGAACAAAGAGCAATGACCAGTAAAGGACAGAGACAGCCAGAGTACATACTGTACATATTAGAATAGAACCAATAAGACTATGTGGCGCCCCTGAGGCTTCCGTCGCCACAGAGATATTGCACCTCAGCCAGAGGTGTGATGTCCCATCCTGGGTAAGAATGAGGTCATATGCCGGTCCACAGACAAAAACACACACCAATTGGTAGGCACACACCGGGTCAGGGATAGTGGCAGCTACCCCCATAGATGTATTCATGGGGCCATAAGTCCCATTTCTGGTCCCAATAGTGTGGGTCTTAGTCAGTGGGTGTGTGGGAGGAGTCAGAAAGTGTGAGTAGAAAGGGAACCAGGAAGTTCAAAGTCAGTCAGTCAGTCAGTAGGAGCAGAGGAGTAAAGTCGAGAGTGTGAGAGGGAGGTAGTTACCTCAGGAGAGAGTGACAGAAAGAAGTTCCTGGTGGAGATCCTGGGGTCTAGTTAGGCCTAGGTGACACCTGAAGAAAGTGAGAAAGGATTCCAGGGCCACGGAAGGGCATTTTGGCTCGTGGCCTGTTCCACAGGAAGATCGGGTGGAGGGATCTGGCTGCATTCGGAGACGGTCCCCAGACAGAGGGAAGAAAGACAATTCCTCATAAAGTAATACCGAAGGCCGGGGGTGGTTGCAAGCGCCCAGGGCCACAACCCACCACAGGTCCCCGGTGAAGGGAGCAAGATACAACTACGGTTAACCCCCTTTGTACAGGCCCTGTGGTGGAGGCCGAGACCAGTTCAGCTAAAACAGTCAAGGCTGAGAAGACGGTCAGAGAAAGAGACACAAGAGGGGTGCACCGCTATTGACCTCTGAACTACCCAGGATTGGCGGAGACACCTGACAGTGGATCCCAGCATACTGTCGGGCAACTGGTTTGTCGACACCTGGACTCAGAAACAGTTTGTAAAACATCTGAACTGCAAGCCCTGTGTCGTCTGTTTTATCCTGCACTGCACCTCGTCCACAAACACCATAGACTTTACCAAGCACCAAAGATTGCCCCGGGGTACCCGCTCTACCTGTGGAGAGCAAGAAACACCTTAGCTGCCATAACATCAGCCCCGGAGGTCCCTTCCAGCAGCTACGGCTCCATAGCTGCAAATTACCACAGGTGGCGTCACGAATCTTATATAAACGTTATTATAATCATCACCCCCAATACCGCCACATTAACTGACTCCACCAGGGTCACGGAATCGGGCCTCGCCACCGCTGACTACCCCGGACTAGTCCAGCCCGACACCACGTCACCTAAGGCCCTGGGGTGGGCGAGTCAACTACATAGATATAGGAACTGCAAGGAGCTTACTACAGAGATAAGGGTGCAGAATCGATTTTACTACAGAGATATGGAAGCAGAGTCAAGCTTACTACATAGATATGGGAACTACAAAGAGCTTACTGCAGAGATATTGGAGCACAACCGAGCTTACTATGTGACACCCTGGCAAAACCAGGTAGTCACAGGTAGGCCCCTGCATAACACCTTCCCTCATTGAGGTAACACACAGCCGACCTGAAACCCTAGTCACCCCCACTTAGGGCAAGACAGGCACACCAGTGGGCGGGACCAGGCGGTTGGAAGCGCCCACCTAGGGGTCTAGACAGCCTGGGGCGAGAAAACAGTCAGTTTAAGCTCAGAGTTCAAATTGAGAGGAGTGTGGGCTGGAGCTAGGGGTATCTCCAGCCGAGGAGGCTCAAGTTGAACGGTGCCAGGGTCGGAGCCCTGGTGCCTTGGCTAGGTGGCAGACGGTGGTCTCCGTCAGCAGGAGACGGGAAGACGGAGCGGTAGCTCTGAGGAGGACTGGAGAAGGGTTGGAGCCTGCCGGTACCGACACCGGAGACCCGTGACCGGAAACCGTGCACATAGGAGTTACTCGGACCCTGAAGCCGGGACCAAAACCAGGAGCCCAGCTAATTAACCGATTGAGGACAGGGTTATAGGTCCTGTCCCACCCAAAGACCCTAAAGAAGACAACAGCCCACTGATAGGGATAAGGCCACCGCCAGGGCCCATAGATCCCATGGGCCAGCGTCTGGGGGCAAGGCTCCTTAGGCCCACATCTAGCCGGGAGCGGACTCCTGAGTTCCAAACCAGACAGTCCAAATACACAAACAGTGCAGAGGAAGGGATAGAGACCACCAACCGGGTGGGGGACCAGAATACAACCCGGCCGCGGCGGTCGGCCACCAGCACCTTGGTTTACCAAAAGATTCGTGTGGTTTCTTCAATAGTGAGTAACAACTGTTTCCCTGCTCTGTCCGGGTGTGCAAGCCCTGCCACTGCCATACCTTGCACAGAGACACTGGGCCCCAGGGCAACCATCCCTACCCACGGAGGGGTTAACATCTAGCTGCCGTTACACCACCTCCGGGTGCCTCATCACAGCAGCGGTGATGTTCCACTTTACCACACTCCGTGGGTGGCGTCATGAACACTTTTTATCCTTAACCCCGTATAAATACGTTCCCCCTTTTATTCGTAGTGACAGCGAGACTCCCGGGTCCAGAGACCCTCGAGCCACCCACCAGAAGGTCCGGATCCGAGCAGCGCTAGCTGCTGGCACGGGGGCGGCACAACTACAGAGGTAAGGGAGAAGAACGGAGCTTACTACAGAGATATGGGAGCAGAACCAAGCTTACTACAGAAAAATAAGGGCGAAGAACTGAGCTTACTTCAGAGATAAGGGAGCAGAACCAAGCTTACTACAGTGATAAGGGAGAAGAACCGAGCTTACTACAGAAAAATAAGGGTGAAGAACTGAGCTTACTTCAGAGATAAGGGAGCAGAACCATGCTTACTACAGTGATAAGGGAGCAGAACCGAGCTTACTACAGAGATAAGGGAGCAGAACCGAGCTTACTACAGAAATAGGGTAGCAGAACTGAGCTTACTACAGAGATAGGGCAGCAGAACTGAGCTTACTACAGAGATAAGGGAGCACAACCGAGCTTACTACAGAAATAGGGGAGCAGAACCGAGCTTCCTACAGAGATAGGGGAGCAGAACTGAGCTTACTACAGGGATAGAGGAGCAGAACCGAGCTTACTACAGAGATATGGGAGCAGAACCGAGCTTACTACAGAGATAGGAGAGGAGAACCGATGTTACTACAGAGATATGGGAGCAGAACTGAGCTTACTTCAGAGATATGGGAGCAGAACCGAGCTTACTACAGAGATAGGGGAGCAGAACCGAGCTTACTACAGAGATAGGGTAGCAGAACTGAACTTACTACAGAGATAGCGGAGCAGAACCGAGCTTACTACAGAAATAGGGGAGGAGAACCGAGCTTCCTACAGAGATAGGGGAGCAGAACCAAGCTTACTACAGAGATAGAGGAGCAGAACCGAGCTTACTACAGAGATAGGGGAGCAGAACCGAGCTTACTACAGAGATAGAAGAGGAGAACCGATGTTACTACAGAGATAGGGGAGCAGAACCGAGCTTACTACAGAGATAGGGGAGGAGAACCGATGTTACTACAGAGCTAGGGGAGCAGAACCAAGCTTACTACAGAGATAGGGGAGCAGAACCGAGCTTACTACAGAGATAGGGGAGCAGAACCGACCTTACTACAGAGATAGGGGAGCATAACCGAGCTTACTATGTAACGCCTCTGAGCCATCAGGAGCTACAAGAAACTGCATCCTGTCAGAGAGGCAGGGCCTACTCCCAGGGACCCAGAAGACCAGTGCCGGTAACACAAAAACACTCATATATCCCCTGTTTTCCTCTCCCTCACAACTGGTGACAGGCTAGGGTTGGACCCAATGGATGGCCACTTAGGGGTGGAACCAATCCAGTCCACTAGATGACAGCTAGGGAGGAGGGGCCAGACAGTCAGTAAGTGGAGGTGAAAGGAGGCGGACGTAACAGTACTGACGGGAGAGTATAGCAGTGACCAGTCAGGCTCAGGCGTGTGGTTCCCAGCGGAGTACTCGCGGAACCATAGCACCGGCGGGTTACAGAGCCCTAGGTCAGGAAAATGCTACAGGCAGACCTGATAAAATCTGCACGGGGAGGGGACCATCCAGGACCTCACCGACTGTAAAGTCCGGGGCACAGTAACAACGGCAGAACCTGGGAACGAGAACAGAGATCTGACCCAACCGGGTTCAAGTTACCTGCCGTACGAACTAAGACTGAAAAACAACCAGGAGGGGACCCCCAGACCCACCAACCAGAGACAGGTGCAGGGGAAGTAAGCCTCCAGGTCATCACACCGGCACTGGAACTAAGGGATCCAGTGGTGAGGGCCAGCCTCCATCAGGTTGCCAGCAACATCTTTGTGAGTAAAGAACCAGTTACACTGCAATCCCTTATTTGGCCTACCTTCTTTCCGCGCCCCAGTATTGTCAACGGACCGCAATATCCAGGCTGCCATTAACATCAGCCCCAGCAGTGAGAGACGGTGCAGCGGCGGCTCGACAAAAACTTTATTAATAAACCCTGTAAATACTCCCCTGTCATGGGACCGGGCACCCGCCATTACACACGTGACATTCCCCAGTGAAACCAGGCCCGGGACCGGGCACCCCATAGCCCTGGACTACGACAACTACAGAGATATGGGAACAAGACCAAGTTTATTACATAGATATGGGAGCAGACATGAGATTAGTGTATCAATACAGGAACAAAATTGCGCTTACTATAGAGATATGGGAGCAGAATCAGGCTTACTACAGAGATTCAGCAACAGAACCAAGCCTCCTTCATAGATACGGGAACAGAACAAGCTTACTGCATACATATAGTACCAGAACTAAGCTTACTGCTGAAATATGGTACCATAACTGAGCTTACTATATAGATATGGGAGCAAAACCACACTTACTATATAGATACAGTACCATGACATTTCCAGGAGGGATTTCCGGTCGTTGATTCCTATATTATTCCCAATTACCCTTACCCGTTATCAATAATACATGGACACTGCTTGCGACTTGGTAGAAATGGCCACAGCAGCCCTTTATTGCCTATTGTTCACACACTAACACAAAGGGGGGCGCCGTCCAACGGGCGTCCCCAACATTTAACAATAGGTAATACCATCATAATAATGCAGTACGTAATACAATATATAACCCTGGGTAGGCCCGGTCCAGAAACCACCTTCCACCACCAAAACATGATCCCTGGCCGCAACACACACCGGGCCGGAGATGAGGTATTAATCACCTGCGGATCAAAACCCCCACCTTGCAGGACCCATGCCTGCAAGATCCCTGTAACCGGAGCCACTATATCCTACAAGTGACTCTCCAATCAAATAAAATTATCCGTTAAACCGCCTCTGGACCAGACCTATCCCCGCCATAAGTCCGGTTCAGAAGCCAAACTCCACCACCAGAACACAATCCCTGGCCGCAACACACCGACCCAGAGATACGAGGCATTAATCACCTACGGATCAATACCCCAACCTTGCAGGACCCCATGTCTGCAAGATTCCTGTAACCGAAGCCACTATATCCCACAAGTGACTCTTCAATCAAACAACCTTATCTGTTAATCCGCCTCTGGACCAAACCTACTCCTGCCGTAAATCCGGTTTAGAAGAAGCCATATACCATCACCAGAACATGATCCCTGGCCGCAACATACCGACCCAGAGATAGGAGGCATTAATCACCTATGGATTAAACCCCCAAAGTAGCATCAATTATCAACTGTGTCGCGGGCGGAGGAGGGGACGCTGCACTCACCACGCTCGGGTTCGGGACTGCTGCTGCTTCGCTTGCTGCTCGGTGGCTCAAGCGGTGGGCCGGATCCGGGGACTCGAGTGGCGCTCCTCGCCCGTGAGTGAAAAGGGGAATGGTTTGGGGGATTTATTGTCCGTAACGCCACCCACGGTTGTGGTGAGGTTGTGACACCACCGCTGCTCTGGACGGGGATCCCGGGAGCGATGACAGGGAGCAGCTTGGATGTTGTTTTTCCCCTCCGTGGGTAGGGGGGTTGGTTGTCCCGGGGCCCGGTGAGGGAGGAATGGCAGGCGGGTTATGGGGCCTGGTGAGGTGCAGGGTCGCGGGGACAGCGCGGTGCCGCACGGCACAGTGGTACTCACTCAGCCAATGATGAATGCAAAGTCTCCGGTAAAACAAACGGCTGGATGGACGGGTCCCACAGACGGCTGCGGTGGTTCTTCTCCCGGTAGGTTGGCAGTGACTGCCTTTCCCTGCACCTGTGTTATGTTCTCGGTTCTGGTGGCTTCCCACCGGTAACCCGCTCCCCAGCTTGGATGGAGGCTGAGGGAGCTCCTTTTGCCCGCAGGCTCTGGCCCTGGGAACTGTAGCCTTGGCGGTGACTGTATTTCCCTTCACGGTTTGAGCGGTTGCCTTCAATCGGGTCTTGACTGCTGGGAAACCCCGGAAGTTCCCTTCGCTAACGGATTTGACCGGTTTTACGGCGACTCCAAGCCTGGTCGGGGTCCGTAGGCCCTGCCGAATGGTGCTGGCTTCTCTTCGCTCCCCGATCCAGTACCGGCGGGCCACCGCCCGTCCCCGGTCCTTACGGTTCAAGTCAATCAGTCCCTCCTGCCAACCTTGCTGTATGTGCCCGGGCCACGCACCCGGACACGGTAAGTCTGCTCCGCTACCACTTCACTCCTCAACTCCTCAAACTGAACTTTCTCCTCTCCTCCCTTTTCCCGCCTCCAGGACTGTGAACTCCTCGGTGGGTGGGGCCAACCGCCTGGCTCCACCCTCTGGTGTGGACATCAGCCCCTGGAGGGAGGCAACAAGGATTTTTGTCTGACCTTGATGTGCCTAGCCAGGGTGTGGGGTGTGTTGTTGCAGTATCTGTGCCATCCTGGCTTGTCCAGGGCGCCACATTCCCCCTTAGTAAAATGCAGACCGTCCGCGGGCTGCCCGTCCATCACCGGTTTTATTTTTAACTGCAAAAGATAGAAAACGGTAAAAACATGTAAAAATCACAAACATTTTACAACGGTACGGCTTCCGCTCTTCTCCCACCCAAACAACCTGGCCCTGATGCTGCCCCTAAGAAGTGGGCAGCACCCCTTGACCCCAGTCCAGAACCAAGTTGTCCAAGCGGGTACGGTCCTTTTCAGGGGGCCCGCGTCAATGGGGACCCCTGAATCCCCGGAGGTTCACCACCGGTTACGGTAGTGGCGGGCCTGGACCATCCCTTTCCTCCAGGCCCATCCTCCAAATCAGCCTCTCCGGAGGTGGTAACGGTTTAAGCCAACAATTATTTACATTCCACAAGTTCGTGGTTGCCCTGCAAGTTCTCGGGCTTGTCCGTAAGAAGTTGCTTACGCAACGGTTGCAGAAAGTCCCTACGGGGACTAGTTGCTGGCAACGGCCGGTTCAATCACGGTTCCAATCAGATAACTTCTTCGGTTGATTCCATCTTATCATTCAAACTTTTATCTATACACTCAACACACAAAGCCCCCTTTAAAGAGTAGTTTCCCTGTACCTAAGTGGGGGTCTACCTAGGTTGGGACGGGTGGACCTTCGTGGGCCAGTGTCAGTGGTGGCAGGCAGTGGGGCAGAGGGAACAACTAGTTCCTCCTCCCTGCTATCGTGTGGGGCAGGCGGAGGCGTAGGGGAGCTGGGTACAGGTACATCCCTGGGCACTGGCTCATGGTCGATCACTTCGATGACTTCCTCATCCACGGTGTCGGCCGGAGGAGGGGGCTGGGCTGGTACTCGGGCCTCTTGACTGCCCCTCAGCTTAGCGTCCAGAGCAAACCAACCCCTCTCCCCGCAATGCCTAGTGTACTGGACCAAATCCCTCGGCATCAGGTTACGGCCCGGGTGGTCCTCCGGCAGGTGGGCATTGACGTTCCGTCGGGCTATAAAGACTTCGGCCTCCAGGCCCGGCTCATATATGAATCCGTACCCCCGACGGACGTCAAACCTCCCCACCTGCCCCTCATAGATCGGGCCCCGTACGCGGAAGGTGGCCTGGCGGAGGCTCTCTTTTTCTCTAATCGTGCGGGCGACCAGCTCCGCCTTCCTCCTCTCCCTCTCCGCGATTTCCTGGCCCAGTGGGGTCTGTTCCCTGTCCCAGTAAGGGGCTACGGTGGGCCCCTGCGCGCGAATCGGGCCCCGCGAGACCTCCTTCACACTGCCCACTGCCAGTGTTCTGGGCAGCAGGTCCCGCGGTGACATGGTCTGGGGTGCTGCCTTACAGCGGCGACCCAGCGCGGCCTCAGCCGAGGCATGGGGAACGGGTACAGGGGTCCTCTCCCGCTGAGCCTCCACCTCCTCCTGAACGAGACGGGCTGCCGGAGGCGGTACGGGGCCAGGCACGGTCACAGGTGCCTCCGATGGATCTTCGCTGACGGGCTCAGCCTTCGGCTTCTTCCATGGAAGCGGTTCAGGGCGGTCACGGGCTTCTGCTGCAAACCGGTCCGCCGGGGCGGATTGGCAGGGTACCGCTACCGATTGTGGTGGTAGCGGGCCTAGTGACGGGGCAGCAGCAGCCAACATGGGTAGCGGGGGAGGTAGCAGGGCGAGCGGGTGTAGACCGGGCCCCTCGGCCGATGACCGACCCGCTAGGGGTACAGGGGCGTGGATCACTTACCCGCTCTTCCAGAACCCCCTCCACCTCGCGTCTCCGTATGGCCGCCACCACCTCCACCATGTCGGCCTCCCACTCCTCCAAGAGGAGCTGCACATGGATCTGCAGCCGTTGTTGTAGCTGAGCGGCCCGGACCTCCACCCACGCTGCGGTCCCGGGCGCGGGGGCTACGGTGCTGCGGGACGGTTGGTGCATCGCTGCGGCGGCCTCTTCCAGGAACCAAAAGATGGCCGCAGGGTCCTGGCGTCCCTGCTTTTATAGCCGCAGGCTACATGCGGCCAGACGCCATCCGTCCCCCTTAGTCTTTTTCCGGCTCCTCCTCTACAGGGGCGGTGTTTCGTCTTTCGCGCCTCCACTGCTCGAGGAGACGCTCGAGCGAGGACTTTTCGCACCCAAAATGGCGGCTTCTCAAAATTTTCGGCCGGACACCTCCGGCGGTCACAAGGCGCACCTCTACCAGACGGCAGAGCGGTAAGATCCTGTTCGTGACGCCAAGTTGTCGCGGGCGGAGGAGGGGACGCTGCGCTCACCACGCTCGAGTCCGGCACTGCTGCTGCTTTGCTTGCTGCTCGGTGGCTCGAGCGGTGGGCCGGATCCGGGGACTCGAGCGGCGCTCCTCGCCCGTGAGTGAAAAGGGGAATGGTTTTGGGGATTTATTGTCCGTGACGCCACCCATGGTTGTGGTGAGGTTGTGACACCACCGCTGCTCTGGACGGGGATCCCGGGAGCGATGACAGGGAGCAGCTTGGATGTTGTTTTTCCCCTCCGTGGGTAGGGGGGTTGGTTGTCCCGGGGCCCGGTGAGGGAGGAATGGCAGGCGGGTTATGGGGCCTGGTGAGGTGCAGGGTCGCGGGGGCAGCGCGGTGCCGCACGGCACAGTGGTACTCACTCAGCCAATGATGAATGCAAAGTCTCCGGTAAAACAAATGGCTGGATGGACGGGTCCCACAGACGGCTGCGGTGGTTCTTCTCCCGGTAGGTTGGCGGTGACTGCCTTTCCCTGCACCTGTGTTATGTTCTCGGTTCTGGTGGCTTCCCACCGGTAACCCGCTCCCCAGCTTGGATGGAGGCTGAGGGAGCCCCTTTTGCCCGCAGGCTCTGGCCCTGGGAACTGTAGCCTTGGCGGTGACTGTATTTCCCTTCACGGTTTGAGCGGTTGCCTTCAATCGGGTCTTGACTGCTGGGAAACCCCGGAGGTTCCCTTCGCTAACGGATTTGACCGGTTTTACGGCGACTCCAAGCCTGGTCGGGGTCCGTAGGCCCTGCCGAATGGTGCTGGCTTCTCTTCGCTCCCCGATCCGGTACCGGCGGGCCACCGCCCGTCCCCGGTCCTTACGGTTCACGTCAATCAGCCCCTCCTGAAGACGGTCACCACCGTCTGCCAACCTTGCTGTATGTGCCCGGGCCACGCACCCGGACACGGTCAGTCTGCTCCGCTACCACTTCACTCCTCAACTCCTCAAACTGAACTCTCTCCTCTCCTCCCTTTTCCCGCCTCCAGGACTGTGAACTCCTCGGTGGGTGGGGCCAACCACCTGGCTCCACCCCCTAGTGTGGACATCAGCCCCTGGAGGGAAGCAACAAGGATTTTTGTCTGACCTTGATGTGCCTAGCCGGGGTGTGGGGTGTGTTGTTGCAGTATCTGTGACGTCCTGGCTTGTCCATGGTGCCACAACTGCGCCTCGGACCCTACACCTTACTCTTTACCTCCAACCCAATACCATCCTCGGCCGCAACCTCCAGCCCAGAGATATGAGGCATCAATCACCTACGGATCAATCCCCATGTGCATAACAGTAACTGTGAACTCAAAACCTTAAAGCCCGTTAGCGACTTTAATCTAACAACATCCCCGGCTGCAACCACCAGCCCAGAGATAAGAGGTATTAATCACCTACGGATCAAAACCCCCATGCCGTGCAGAACCCCGTGCCTGAACTGCACTTGGATCCAGAACCATAAACCAAACTAGTGACTCCTCCTGCGATTACCATATATAAATGAGGTAATAGTCACCAAAGGAGTAATACCCTTACCCAAACCAAAAAACTCCCGTGCTTTCAATTACCTGTCACCTGGGCCACTGTAGCCACCTGTGACTCCCCGGCAACCACCAGAGTGCTGGATCTAGATCAATCTCGGCCAGGGCCCAGCACTCTGGAACTTTTGAACTACTTTGTTGCCAGGAGGCAGGTCACGGATCACCAGGCAACACTGCAGGGGACGGGACCCGGACGAGCTCCTTTTGAACGACAGCGACACCCAGAGACTTGGTTTACCCAGTTGTCAGCGTCTGCTTATTGACTGAGTGAGTACCTGAGTGATTTCCCCTTCACGGCACCCAATAGCACCCCCCAGAGTCCCGGGGCCTTCCCCTACCCGTGGAGGGTAACGACACCTTGCTGCCCCATACCATCACCCCGGGTACTCCCAACGGCAGCGGCGGTATCCCCAGTTACCGCACACCACGGGTGGCGTCACGAACTACAACTCCCCTGTAAATATCCCCCTTTCCTTTACAGTGTGGCCCCTAAGACACCGGGTCCGGAGACCCTCGAGCCACGAACCGACACCATCCCGGATCCGAGCGGTCCGATCCGCTGCTGGGGCGGCACACAAGCACAGAGGTAGATACTTTTGGGGAACCTAGGAAACTTAGAGTCCGTGGGAGGAGTCTTGACTCTGCACCCCACACACACATCGGGCTCTGCACCCCACACACAGATAGGGCTCTGCACCCTCCACTATATAGGGCTATGCACCCCACACACACATAGGGCTCTGCACAACACACACACATAAGGCTCTGCACCCCACACACACATAGGGCTCTGCACCCCACACACACATAGGGCTCTGCACACCACACACATAGGGCTCTGCACACCACACACACATAGGGCTCTGCAACCCACACACACATATGGCTCTGCACCCCACACACACATAGGGCTCTGCACCCTCCACTACATAGGGCTATGCACCCCCACACACACACATCAGGCTCTGCAACCCTCCCCACACACACACACACACACACACACACACACACACACACACACATGGTGCTCTGTACCGACCCCCCCACCATCGTTCTGCACCTCCCCCCTCCCCCCACCATCATTCTGTACTGACCCCTACCCCGATGGGGACCACATGTAGGCTACATACACATGACCGTTCCGTTTTTGTGGTCCGCAAAAAACGGTCCATTTTTTTCATGGATGCATCCGTGTGTCATCCGCATGCCTTCCGTTGTTTTTGCGGACCGCAAAAAATGGAAGCAGCAAGAAAGATAAATAGATGAGTAGATATAGAGATGGATAGATACATATAGACAGAGAGATAGAGGGATGAATGAATGAACAGAGGGATAGATAGATAGATAAATAAATAGATGAGAAAGACCTATATAATGTCCTACCCCCCTGCATAGTCTAAGCTGGCACCCTTTAGTGAGTTTCATGTGGCACTAAAGGGTGCTTAGCCTTGTATTTAGCCAAAAAATAAATAAATAAATAATTAAAAAAAAAAAACCGATGTGGGGTCCCCCCATCTTTTGTAGCCAGCTAGGGTAAAGCAGATGGCTACAGCCTGCAAACCACAGCTGGCAGCTTCACCTTGGCTGGTAATCCAAAACAGAGGGCACCCCACGCTGTTATTTTAAATTAAATAGTTTAAAACAAAAAACGTGGGGTCCCCCCAAATTGGATCACCAGCCAAGGTAAAGCAGACAGCTGTGGTATGGTATTCTCAGACTAAGGAGGTCCACTGTTATTGGACACTCCCCAGCCTAAAAATAGCAGGCTACAGCCATCCCAGAAGTGGCGCATCCATTGAATGTGCCAATCCTGGCACTTTGCCCCAGCTCATCCCATTGCCCTGGTGCGGTGGCAAACGGGGTAATATATGGGGTTGATGCCAGATGTGTAATGTCACCTGGCATCAGGCCCTGGGGTTAGTGATGTCAAGCGTCTATCAGATACCCGACATCACATCCCAGTCAGTAAGAAATAAAAAATAGACAATAAAAAGTTTTATTTGAAAAAGCGCTCCCCAACACATTCCCTCGTTCACCAATTTATGGAAAAGAACAATCAAATCCGGGTCAGGCGTAATCCAATAAGGGGGTCCCACGACGATCCATACCATAGTCATTGTCCCAGTCAATGAAGAACAGAATGTTCCCCATTGGCTGGGAGAGCCGTGCAGTGACCTGAGCTTACATCAATAGGTCAGCCCAGGTCACTGCAAGGGATGATGAGCGCTGCTGTCAGGAGGTTAGATGAGCTCATTACCTGCAGTGACGATCTCCTGCACTCCTGACGTCAGCGCTGTCACTGCCTTCTATGCTCGCTGCGTTCTCAGCAGTATCGCGGGAGCCCATAACGTCACCGCCAGGGACAGTCTCAGGCCACCCACGAGACGTGACGTGAGAACGCGGCAGGCATAGAAGGCAGTGACAGCGCTGACGTCAGGAGAGCAGGAGATCGTCACAGCAGGTAATGAGCTTATCTAACCTCCTGACAGCAGGGCTCGTCATCCGCGCTGCTGCCCGCACTGCAGTGGGAGAAGCTGCTGATACTGCAGTGCAAGCAGCCACGGGGCTGGTAGGGAGCGGGACACAGACTGCACGGGCAGTGATGAGAAGCAGCGCTGCGCTCCCTCTCATCAGTGCTGTGAAGTGTATTGGCATCTGTGATGCCGATACATTTGAATGTGCGATCCTGAGCAGGGGGCCCGATGCTGGCCCCTCCCCTCAGCTCACGGTTCCCACAGCAATGCCAGGGGAGGTTGCGGGGAAAGTATGGGTGCGGGGGAATGTGTGGGAGGGTGCAGGGATGGGGAGCAGCAACATGTTGTTCCCAGATTTGCATGTCAACATGGTCCTGCCCATGTTGACATGAAATGACCGGAAGCAGCAAAATCGCAGCAGGAGCGGTCACATGACTGCTCTGAGCCGGGGGAGAGGGGCTGACAGCAGGGCAGGTAAGTGGTCACTATCTACTTACCTGCCCCAATGTAGCCCAATAGGAAAATAATAAAAAAAAGTCAAAATAAGCCGGATAACCCCTTTAAGCTTTGATATTTATGAGTCTTTTGGGTTGATTGAGAACATAGTTGTTGATCAATAATAAAGGAAATCCTCTAAAATACAACTTGCCTAATAATTCTGCACACGGTGGAGAGATGCCGCTCATACTGGCGTATTAAAAGGGTACTTTGGGGTCCAGACTATGAAACGGCAGCCATATGGTCCTCGTCCAGCCACATGTATGTGCTTCTGCCTCACTGGACTGACGCCAGCTTTTCCTAAGTTGCAATTTTAAGGTTCAACTGCTCAAACATGAATTCATTTTTAGGGTGCACGGACTAGATTCTGTGTTCTATCATTCTGAGGGCGGAAAGAACTGTAGTTTCCAAGACCCAATCATGTAACGGGAAGTTCCAAAATGTCTATGGAATTTTGGTTTAATTTTACACATGAGCCTTTTACATTCTACAATACCACCAAAAAGGATAAATTCCTTGACTAAAGATTTCAAGAGAATTATTATTGTTCTGCTGAAATATATTTATCCTACTCTTTGAGTTGATCGCTTTGATGGTGGTATATGGGGGGTTGTGCTTAATTTTGTGTAGGTTCGTATTCTAGGCGTGGTGCTCTGTCCATTCTGTGTATTCCTGGTGTGTACATTGTCCTGTTTGCAGGTTAATCACCCCCTGCAGGGCTTTTGTCCCTAAAGGTCCAGTCACACTAAGCAACTTACCAGCGATCCCAACAACGATAGGGATCGCTGGTAAGTTGCTAGGAGGTTGCTGGTGAGCTGTCACACTGCGACGCTCCAGCGATCCCACCAGCAACCTGACCTGGCAGGGATCGCTGGAGCGTGGCTACACGAGTTGCTGGTGAGCTCACCAGCAACCAGTGACCAGCCCCCAGTCTCCTAGTTAGGCTATGTGCACACGGTGCGTTTTTCTCTGCGTTTTTGCGCGTTTTTCGGGTGCGTTTTTGGCCTCAAAACTGCATGACTTTGCTTCCCCAGCAAAGTCTATGAGTTTTCATTTTTGCTGTCCCCACACAGCGTTTTTTTTTCAGCTGCGTTTTTGTGGTGACCACAAAAACGCAGCATGTCAATTATTCCCGCGTTTTTCACTGCGCTTTTCATCCATTGAGTTCAATGGGATGTTGAAAGACGCAATGAGAAACGCAAATAGCTGCGTTTTGGTGCGTTTTGGTGCGTTTCTAAGACCAAAAACGCAGCTATAAACGCAGGAGGTGGGTAGTAAAGTGATGTGTACAGGAAGAGGATTCCTTCTGTCAGTATACACAGAAGCGTGAATCCTCCCGGTACCGTCACCGTCGCTTCCACCTCCCGTCCTGGGCATGTATGCTGCCGTGCGGCGCCATGTCTGGGCGGGAGGTGGAAGCGGCTGCGAAAACAAAAGTTAACAGTAGAAAAAAAAAAAAAAGTTATACTCACCTGTCTGCAGACTCCCGGTGCCATGCCCGCTCCCATCTCCTCTCACGGTATCGCCGCTCCGGCTGTGTGCAGACGGCCGGGAAACCTCCGATGGATGCAGGACCTGGCGATGGATCACCTGATGCAGTCACCTGACGCATCAGGTGATCGTAAGTATCGCGGTGACGCGGGCGCCCGGCCGGTATCAGCGGATGCGTCAGGAGACTTCATCCCTGATTACCGGCAGCTGCTGCAGCGATCAAACAGGATCAGACTCCCGCCCCATCGCTCCAGGAGCTGCCAGTAATCGGTAATCAGCACATAAGTGAGTATTATTATTTTATTTTTTTTTTTTGCACCGATGCATCAGCTGATTGTATAATCGGCTTTTATACAATCAGCTGATGTGTGATGGGATTCAGGCACTTGATCCTGACACATCATCTGATCGCTTTGCCTTCCAGCAAACCGATCAGATGATATTGGATCCGGATTGGACGGCGCGGGACCCTGACCCGGGATTACTGCGGAGGGGGGTTTATTTCAATAAAGATGGAGTCACTAATTGTGTTGTGTTTTATTTCTAATAAAAATATTTTTCTGTGTTGTGTTTTTTTTTTATCTTTACTAGAAATTCATGGTGGCCATGTCTAATATTGGCATGACACCATGAATTTCGGGCTTAGGGCCAGCTGATAATATACAGCTAGCCCTAACCCCATTATTACCCGGCGAGCCACCCGTCACCAGGGCAGCCGGAAGAGTTGGATACAGCGCCAGAAGATGGCGCTTCTATGAAAGCGCCATTTTCTGGGGTGGCTGCGGGACTGCAATTCACAGCGGGGGTGCCCAGAAAGCATGGGCACCCTGCACTGTGGATTCCAATCCCCAGCTGCCTAGTTGTACCCGGCTGGACTCAAAAATTGGGCGAAGCCCACGTCATTTTTTTTTTAAATTATTTCATGAAATTCATGAAATAATTTAAAAAAAAAGGGCTTCCCTATATTTTTGGTTCCCAGCCGGGTACAAATAGGCAGCTGGGGGTTGGGGGCAGCCCGTACCTGCCTGCTGTACCCGGCTAGCATACAAAAATATGGCGAAGCCCACGTCATTTTTTTTTTTTGGGGGGGCAAAGAAATCCTGCATACAGTCCTGGAAGGAGGATGCTGAGCCTTGTAGTTCGACAGCTGCTGTCTGCTCTCCTGCATACACTATTGGATGGAGGATGCTGAGCCTTGTAGTTCGACAGCTGCTGTCTGCTCTCCTGCATACACTATTGGATCGAGGATGCTGAGCCTTGTAGTTCTGCAGCTGTCTGCTCTTCTGCATACACTAGTGGAGAATGAAGAACACATTGAAGAAGGAAATGACATCAGACCTTTTTTTTTTTTGTTCACTGATAAAAAACGCATAAGGACGCAGTGAGCAAAAACGCAGCAAAACGCAGCAAAAAAACGCACCAAATCGCGGCAAAACGCGTGCGTTTTTTGCCGCGTTTTTTCGACGCAGGTGCATTTTTGTGCGTTTTTAGCGGCCAAAAACGCACAAAAACGCAGCGTCAAAAAGACGCAGTGTGTGCACATAGCCTTACAGCACACATCAGGTTAATTAACCCGATGTGTGCTGCAGCTAAATGTGCACAGAGCAGGGAGCAGCGCACAATGCTTAGCGCTGGCTCCTTGCTCTCCTAGTTACAGCACACATCGGGTTAATTACCTGATGTGTGCTGCAGCTACATGTGCACAGAGCAGGAGCCGGCACTGACAGTGAGAGCGGAGGAGGCTGGTATCAAAGGTAAATATCGGGTAAGGACAGGGCTTCTTGGTTACCCGATGTTTACATTGGTTACCAGCCTCCGCAGAAGCCGGCTCCTGCTGCCTGCACATTCAGTTGTTGCTGTCTCGCTGTCACACACAGCGATCTGTGCTTCACAGCGGGACAGCAACAACTAAAAAATGGCCCAGGACATTCAGCAACAACCAACGACCTCACAGCAGGGGCCAGGTTGTTGCTGGATGTCACACACAGCAACATCGCTAGCAACGTCACAAAAGTTGTTCGTTACCAGCGATGTTGCTAGCGATGTTGCTTAGTGTGACGGGGCCTTAAGTCTGGGGAGGTGGGCCTGGGATCCACCTAAACTCTCTGGGGAATTATTCATTCTGGCTGAGAAAGACAAGAGAGAAGCAGGAAGATTCATCCTCTGAGGGACACCAGAGAGACTGTGAGAAACCCTGATTTCCCTGGAAAAGGACTTCTGGAGGATTGTCACTGATCCCCGGGACATTAGTCCCATTACTGGACTATTTTACCCTCTGTATGCTGGATTATTTTAGGGACTTTCTGATTTGCTTGGAATAAAGGATCATTGGATTGTCCAATCCTCTCTCGCTCTGTTGATTGTGTGGTATGGGAGAAGGACCGTGTTACTTTTTTGGATTTGTAGGTAACATTCATCATTTCAACCACTAGATGGCAGAGCACACGCAGATGTGATCTCTCATCATTCCCATACTCCACAATATACACTGCTCACAGAAAGTTAGGGGTGTTTGGTTTTCGAGTGAAATTTCAGAATAATCCTAAAATGCCCTCTAACCTTTTCAGGTGACCTTAATGTGACCTTCTCTAATCTTTTGGATACTCATGTCCAACTGTTCAATGTTTCAGGACTTTTTTGCACAAATTGCTGTACTCTAAAGGCCCCGTCACACTAAGCAACATCGCTAGCAACATCGCTGGTAACGAACAACTTTTGTGACGTTGCTAGCGATGTTGCTGTGTGTGACATCCAGCAACAACCTGGCCCCTGCTGTGAGGTCGTTGGTTGTTGCTGAATGTCCTGGGCCATTTTTTAGTTGTTGCTGTCCCGCTGTGAAGCACAGATCGCTGTGTGTGACAGCGACAGAGCAACAACTAATGTGCAGTGAGCAGGAGCCGGCTTCTGCTGAGGCTGGTAACTAATGTAAACATCGGGTAACCAAGAAGCCCTGTCCTTGGTTACCCGATATTTACCTTTGATACCAGCCTCCTCCGCTCTCACTGCCTGTGCTGCCGGCTCCTGCTCTGTGCACAGATAGCTGCAGCACACATCAGGCAATTAACCCCATGTGTGCTGTAACTAGGAGAGCAAGGAGCCAGCGCTCAGTGTGCGCTGCTCCCTGCTCTGTGCACATTTAGCTGCAGCACACATCGGGTTAATTAACCTGATGTGTGCTGTAACTAGGAGACTGGGGGCTGGTCACTGGTTGCTGGTGAGCTCACCAGCAACTCGTGTAGCCACGCTCCAGCGATCCCTGCCAGGTCAGGTTGCTGGTGGGATCGCTGGAGCGTCGCAGTGTGACAGCTCACCAGCAACCTCCTAGCAACTTACCAGCGATCCCTATCGTTGTTGGGATCGCTGGTAAGTTGCTTAGTGTGACTGGACCTTAACATGGAGCTTAATGGTAAAATTCACTACAGGTGTTTGATACAGGAATCGCCTAATAAATTTTGGGGTTCAATTATAATTGGTATTAAGCCGTCCTCTCGATTATGCTGTTCATAATTATACATCATGAGATTAAGATGGCACCTAACAATTAATCAGCAGCACGGCACTATTGCGAGGCTTCAAGCAGGATGTCCTCAGACGGAAGTGGCCACTGAGCTTATATGTCACAGAGTGTCACCAGGAGGTTTTACAGAGACACAGAGAGACTGGAAGAGTCACAGAAAGGCAGAGAAGTGGCCACTGAGCTTAATATGTCACAGAGTGTCACCAGGAGGTTTTACAGAGACATAGAGAGACTGGAAGAGTCACAGAAAGGCAGAGAAGTGGCCACTGAGCTTAGAGTGTCATAGAGTGTCACCAGCAGGTTGTACAGAGATACAGAGAGACTGGAAGAGTCACAGAAAGGCAGAGAAGTGGCCACTGAGCTTAGAGCATCATAGACTGTCACCAAGTTGTACAGAGATACAGAGAGACTGTAAGAGTCACAGAGAGGTCTAAAAGTGGCCACTGAGCTTAGTGCATCACAGAGTGTCACCAGCAGGTTGTACAGAGACACAGAGAGACTGGAAGAGTCACAGAAAGGCAGAGAAGTGAATGTCCTTTGACCATATCCCACACTGATGACTGCCACATTGTGAACAATGCCCTTCGGAACTGAATGATTTATGCCACACAACTCCAGGCACATTAAGCGAGATGAGAGGCTCCCAAGTGTCACATCAGACCATTCAAAACCATTTACATCAGTGTCACAAAAAAGGTAAGGCCTCGCGTCACCTAAGTGTGGTCTGCGTGTTAGACAACCTGCAAGGTACCAAACCACACCACCAGGCACAGGCGTCATCTACACAGGACGAGAGACCAGTGGCCTTAGTGCTGGTCACTGATGAAAGCTGATTTACACTGAGCAGAAATGATGGCCCCAATGTCAAGGAGAGCGCTCTGCATCAGCCACTGCTATCACCAGACGAGCCTTTGGTGGTGGTGGTGTTATAGTGTGGGCTGGAGTGTCTAGTCAGTACAGAACGGCCCCACAGTGTGAATGTTACAGTGACAGCCCCGACTACTGGGATAACATCATCATTAATCCAGTCATTGTGCCTCTACATGAACAATGTCGTCTTCATGGATGACAATGCTCCAGGTCATTGAGGTCACATCATTAGGGAATGGCTGCTGGAGACTGGGGACCCTCAATGGAGCGGCGGCACTTTCCCCAGACCTGAATCCCATAGAAAACCTCTTGGATCAGCTGAGCTGCCGTGTAGAGGCCGTAACTCTGTACCCCAGAGAGGGATCTGCAGGTCCGTATTCCTTGGGATAGTGGGGGTCTGATTGGTGTGACCACAATTAATCAGAATTTCTCACTGCAAATCCTTTAATTGTGGGGTGAATTGGTATCTGGACCTATCAATAGAAAGTGAGGATACCATTATTCTGGTCACCACTAGAGGGCGCTCATTACATATGGCTTTATAACATGTATTAATTCCTATACAGCAAGCTCCCCCGAGTGGACAAAAATGTATCATGTAACTCTTTGCCTATAGGAAGGGGAATAAAAACTGTGATTTGGCTCCAGGTGGTCCGGAGGGATTTAGAAATGATTAATTTTATATCTTAGGGCTCTGATATAAATACATTTAACATGTATTATCTCCAGTGCTGAAGGAGTCCTAATGAATGGATCTAGGGCAGCTTAAATGTAATGAGTTTTACTCCTGGTGGGCTAGAGTAGTCACAAAGTTGTGGCTCTGATGGAAGTGTCTGGATAGGCCAGTGTTAGGGTCTTTGGTCTATAGTTTGCCCACTTGTATGAGCCACACTGGGAACTTCTAACACTTGCGAAACAAGTGTAAAGGTGGAGATGCGTGGGATGATAATGAATTGAGACCCTGGTGTCTAAAGGCATGAAATTTAAGAATTTACTTCTCATGGGAGCGTTCTCTTACTCATCTCTCCTATATCCAGCCACAGGCACTGCATTGTCTGCCGGGCTCATCTGATCCTCTTCATCACGCTCCTGTCACTGGGTCATATGGGGCCGAGCATTCAAGTATTTGGCATTCTAAGCATTACTTAGCATATGGAAGTACCTCTGTCTCAACTTTGCTACTTCTCTACACAACTCTGTTATTCCACTGTTTCAGCTCTGCTGCTTTGTCAAGTCAGCTCTGCTACATCCCTAGACCAGCTCTTCTGCATTGAGCGTCTGTTGTAAAGTCAGCTCTGCTACATCCCTAGGCCAGCTCTTCTGCATTGAGCGTCTCTTGTAAAGTCAGCTCTGCTACATCCCTAGGCCAGCTCTGCTGCATTAAGCTTCTATTGTAAAGTCAGCTCTGCTACATTGCTAGGCCAGCTCTTCTGCATTAAGCGTCTGTTGTTAAGTCAGCTTTGCTACATCCCTAGGCCAGCTCTGCTACATTAAGCTTCTGTTGCAAACTCAGCTCTGCTACATTGCTAGGCCAGATTTGCTGCATTGAGCACCTGTTTTTAACTCAGCTTTGCTACATCCCTAGGCCAGCTCTGCTACATTAAGCTTCTGTTGCAAACTCAGCTCTGCTACATCCCTAGGCCAGCTCTGCTGCATTGAGCGCCTGTTTTTAACTCAGCTTTGCTATATCCCTAGGCCAGCTCTGCTACATTAAGCTTCTGTTGCAAACTCAGCTCTGCTGCATTGCTAGGCCAGCTCTGCTACCTTAAGCTTCTGTTGTAAACTCAGCTCTGCTACATTGCTAGGCCAGCTCTTCTGCATTGAGCGTCTGTTGTAAAGTCAGCTCTGCTACATCCCTAGGCCAGCTCTGCTGTATTAATCTTCTGTTGTCAACTTAGCTCTGCTACATCCCTAGGCCAGCTCTGCTACGTTAAGCTTCTGTTGTAAACTCAGCTCTGCTACATTGCTAGGCCAGCTCTGCTGCATTGAGCGCCTGTTTTTAACTCAGCTCTGCTACATCCCTAGGCCAGCTTTGCTGCATTGAGCGCCTGTTTTTAACTCAGCTCTGCTGCATACCTAGGCCAGCTCTGCTGCATTCAGCTTCTGTTGTAAACTCAGCTCTGCTACATCCCTAGGCCAGCTCTGCTACATTAAGCTTCTGTTGCAAACTCAGCTCTGCTACATTGCTAGGCCAGCTCTGCTGCATTGAGCGCCTGTTTTTAACTCAGCTCTGCTACATCCCTAGGCCAGCTTTGCTGCATTGAGCGCCTGTTTTTAACTCAGCTCTGCTGCATACGTAGGCCAGCTCTGCTGCATTCAGCTTCTGTTGTAAACTCAGCTCTGCTACATCCCTAGGCCAGCTCTGCTGCATTGAGCGCCTGTTTTTAACTCAGCTTTGCTACATCCCTAGGCCAGCTCTGCTACATTAAGCTTCTGTTGCAAACTCAGCTCTGCTACATTGCTAGACCAGCTCTTCTGCATTGAGCGTCTGTTGTAAAGTCAGCTCTGCTACATCCCTAGGCCAGCCCTGCTGTATTAATCTTCTGTTGTCAGCTCTGCTACATCCCTAGGCCAGCTCTGCTACATTAAGCTTCTGTTGGAAACTCAGCTCTGCTACATTCCTATGCCAGCTCTTCTGCATTAAGCTTCTGTTGTGAACTCAGCTCTGCTACATCCCTAGGCCAGCTTTGCTGCATTGAGCGCCTGTTTTTAACTCAGCTCTGCTGCATACCTAGGCCAGCTCTGCTGCATTGATCTTCTGTTGTAAACTCTGCTCTGCTACATCCCATAGCCAGCTGTGCTACATTGAACAGCCATTGCAAACTTCTTTACTACATTGGTTCTTCCTCGCTGAATATTGCTTAGTTAATTCTGCTACATCACTATTCTGGCTCTACTGATGTTGTTCCACTTCAGCAGCTCCAATTGTCGTTTTTCCATCTTTGCCACATCTTCCACCATTGCCAACTCGGTTGCCATGCTGCAATAGCGCCACCTGTCTGTGCCGCACTAGAACTTTTCAATTGGACCAAAGGCTTTGAGGAGCGATCTGTCCAAGTAACACTCTCCAAATGTAGCAGAAGGGAGTGAAGAAGTAGCAGTCACATCCGGATCCCGGTGTCTTAAAGCGCTCCATTGGCTGTAGTCTATGCAGAACGTGGACTGGTGCCAGGAGTTTTTCTGTAGAACTCAATGATAAATCTGTATTCACTTAGCTCCCTCTAGTGGTTGTTACAGGAAGCTCACACTTTATAATTTAACTCTCTGCAGGGGATTTGGAGCTTTGTATCAGATAATCAGGCTTCATCGTCCGTTGACTCATGGATTTTACTTCTTGCCTTGTTGCAGAGTCTTTGGATCCTGAGCACGGAGGTAAGTGGAAAGTGTCCTGAATTATTTACACCCACAGTGTAGCAGAGTGGAGTATATACTTGGCCTCGTTGGTTATGAAGCTTCTCCTGAGATCATTGATTCTCCCCGGCCTCAGCCTTCTTTTTTTTCCTTTTTTATTACCCTTCTATGCCTTTGCTATGTTCTGTATTTGTATTTTGGAAGCATGAAGTGGTTAATAATTCAGTCCGGACGCCGCAGAGCTCTTACTGACGTCCCTATATTTAGAAGTCTCAAACTTTCACATTAATCCCTGAGGGAGAACGGAATAGTTTTCTGACGAAGCGTAAATGTTATTCAGATTTCTCCCAGAGATAATCTCCGACCATTATACTCGGGAAATAAAGGAGCAGTACACAAAGTACAACCAGCTGCGTTATACCCGGAGCGAAACGCGTTAGTCCTGTATTACTCCATAAACAGACCTCCCAACATACATACTCATGGCCAATAGTGTTGTCACTTTTTAAACTGCCGATACTGTAACCCCAAACATCTCTGAGCCTCCACCCTATCTGACTGTAGGTCTTGTGTTCATTTCTTTATAGGCCTCATTCTGTTTTCAGTAAACAGTAGAATGATGTGCTTTACCAAAAAGCTGCATCTTGGTCTCCTCTGTCCACAACAAGCTTTCTCAGAAGGATTTTGATTACTCACGCACATTTTGGCAAACTGCACTGTAGCTCTTTATGTCTCTGTGTCAGCAGTGAGGTCCTCCGGGGTCTCCTCCATAGTGTTTCTTTACATCAAAATATGGATGGATAGTTTGCACTGACACTGATGCCCTCTGAGCCTGCAGGATGGCTTGAATTTTTTTGGAACGTGATTGGGGCGGCTTACGCCCCTTCCAGCCTATCCTGCATTGCAACCTTTCACCAATTTTGCACATCCAGGGAGATTAGCTACAGTGCCATGGATTGTAAACTTTTTTGATTATGTTGCACACTATGGACAAAGGAACATCAAGATCTCTGGAGATAGGTCTTGTAACCTTAAGATTATTGCTAGAAAAACAGAAGCGCTGATAGGGTCTTACCAAAATAAACGAGGTAATATATGATATAATACACTCACCAGATGTGGTTGTGAAGGGTCACAAGCACCATAGATAGCATGAGATAAGGGCGGCTGCCACGGCCCCACGTGGAATTGTCTTCAAAGCAGGAGGAGAAAAAGGGGTAATCCCGCGCAATCCACCAGAATAAGATGTGGAATGTTGATAGATTAATAACTCTTTTATCCCATATGTCTACGCGTTTCGAGGTATGGAGACTTCTTCCTCAGGACCAGATAGTGATATTCTGGTCCTGAGGAAGAGGTCTCCATACCTCGAAACGTGTAGACCTATGGAATAAAAGAGTTATTAATCTATCAACGTTTCCATATCTTATTCTGGCGGATTGCGCGGGATTAACCCTTTTTCTCCTCCTGCTTTAAAGACAACCTTAAGATCGTTGATATTTTACAACAATTTTGGTTCTCAAGTCCTCAGAAGACAGTTCTCTTCTCTTTATGTTATCCATGCTTAGTGTGGTGCACACAGACACACAATGCAAAGATTGAGTCTTCTCCCTTTTTTATCTGGTTTCAGGTGTGATTTTCATATTGCCCACACCTGTTACTTGCCACAGGTGAGTGTGAATGAGCACCACATGCTTGAAACAAAGTTCTTTACCCACAATTTTGGAAAGGTGCCAACAATTTTGTCCTCATTTTTGGAATTTTTGGGTCCAATTTGCCTTTTTGTCTTTGTTTGTTTTTTTGTGAGTTGTTCCAATGCACACACAGGAAATAAATGAGTATAACAAAACATATGGAATTGCAACAATTTTCTGTTCTGGAACAATTTCAAGGGTGCCAACCCTTTCGGCCATGACTGTATATACAAATTTTAGATGCAAGGGTCTAAGATCACAGACAAGAGTAGTGTTATAAGGACATTGTATAGCACCATTACATAGGTGATGCATGGTAACCCTTTAGTATATACATTTTTATTTGGACATAGTGTTGGAATCATGTTATATACTTTACGGTGGTATTATTTGGGTGTTTTGCGGTAGTATTATTTGGACATGCTATGACGGTATTATTCAGGCATTGTGTGGCAGTGTTTTTTGTGCACTGCAAGGTGGTATTATTTGTGCATTTTATATTAATAATGTTTGAGCACTTATCGAGGTTTACTTGTGGACTGAATGTTGGTATTTTTAGGCACTGTATGGTGATATAGTTTAGCCACTGTGTACTGGTCTAATTTTAGCAAAATATGGCAGTATCATTTAGGAAATAAATCAATGTACAAAGTATAAACTTGCGTCACCCGTCACTTTTACTTGCTTTTTATTCCAAATTACATTCAAGACAACAGCGGATAGATTGAGCTACCAAATCCAAAGCCTTTTCATGTGGACAAAGAAGGGAATTTTGTTACTTACCGTAAATTCCTTTTCTTCTAG
The DNA here is from genome assembly GCF_048569485.1 of Anomaloglossus baeobatrachus. Lineage (NCBI taxonomy): Eukaryota > Metazoa > Chordata > Amphibia > Anura > Aromobatidae > Anomaloglossus > Anomaloglossus baeobatrachus. The sequence goes on along the minus strand of NC_134355.1, from coordinate 672,612,595 downwards.
CTCTTATTGGGAGACCCAGACGATTGGGGTATAGCTACTGCCCTCTGGAGGCCACACAAAGCACTACATTAAAAGTGCAAGGCCCCTCCCCCTCTGGCTATACCCCCCCCGTGGTATCACGGGTTCTCCAGTTTTAGTGCCAGAGCAAGAAGGAGGAAGCCAACAACTGGTTTAAACAAATTAACTCCGAGTAACATCGGAGAACTGAAAAACCGTTCAACATGAACAACATGTGTACCCGCAAACAGCAAAAACAATCCCGAAGGACAACAGGGCGGGTGCTGGGTCTCCCAATAAGAGCTAGAAGAAAAGGAATTTACGGTAAGTAACAAAATTCCCTTCTTCTTCAGCGCTCTATTGGGAGACCCAGACGATTGGGACGTCCAAAAGCTGTCCCTGGGTGGGTAAAGAAATACCTCATGTTAGAGCTGCAAAACAGCCCCCCCCTACGGGGATGTCACTGCCGCCTGCAGGACTCTTCTACCTAGGCTGGCATCCGCCGAAGCATAGGTATGCACCTGATAATGCTTGGTGAAAGTGTGCAGACTCGACCAGGTAGCTGCCTGACACACCTGTCGAGCCGAAGCCTGGTGCCGTAATGCCCAGGACGCACCCACGGCTCTGGTTGAGTGGGCTTTTAGCCCTGAAGGAACCGGAAGCCCAGCAGAACGGTAGGCCTCTATAATTGGTTCTTTGATCCATCGAGCCAAGGTGGCTTTAGAAGCCTGCAACCCCTTGCGCGGACCGGCGACAAGGACAAAAAGTGCATCGGACCGGCGCATGGGCGCCGTGCGGGAAATGTAGATCCTGAGTGCTCTCACCAGATCTAGCAAACGCAAGTCCTTTTCATACCGGTGAACCGGATGAGGATAAAAGGAAGGCAAGGATATATCCTGATTAAGATGAAACGAGGATACGACCTTAGGGAGAAATTCCGGAATGGGGCGCAGCACTACCTTGTCCTGGTGAAACACCAGGAAGGGAGCCTTGGATGACAGAGCTGCCAGCTCAGACACTCGCCGAAGTGATGTGATCGCAACAAGAAACGCCACTTTCTGTGACAGGCGAGAAAAAGAAACTTCTTTGAGAGGCTCGAAAGGCGGTTTCTGGAGAGCCACTAGTACTCTGTTCAGATCCCATGGATCCAACGGCCGCTTGTACGGGGGCACAATATGACAGACCCCCTGCAGGAACGTGCGCACCTTAGGAAGACGTGCTAGACGCTTCTGAAAAAACACGGATAGTGCCGAGACTTGCCCTTTAAGGGAGCTGAGCGACAAGCCCTTTTCCAACCCTGATTGCAGGAAGGACAGAAAAGTGGGCAATGCAAATGGCCAGGGAGACACTCCCTGAGCAGAGCACCAGGTTAAGAAAATCTTCCACGTTCTGTGGTAGATCTTAGCAGAAGTTGACTTCCTAGCTTGTCTCATTGTGGCTACCACTCCCTGTGATAAGCCTGTTGACGATAGGATCCAGGACTCAATGGCCACACAGTCAGGTTCAGGGCCGCAGAATTCTGATGGAAAAACGGCCCTTGAGACAGCAGGTCTGGACGATCTGGAAGTGACCACGGTCGGCCGACCGTGAGATGCCACAGATCCGGATACCACGATCTCCTCGGCCAGTCTGGGGCGACGAGTATGATGCGGCTGCAATCGGATCTGATCTTGCGTAGTACTCTGGGCAAGAGTGCCAGAGGCGGGAATACATATGGGAGGCGGAACTGCGACCAATCTTGCACCAAGGCGTCTGCCGCCAGAGCTCTTTGATCGCGCGACCGCGCCATGAATGCCGGGACCTTGTTGTTGTGCCGAGACGCCATTAGGTCGACGTCCGGCACCCCCCAGCGGCGACAGATTTCCTGAAACACGTCCGGGTGAAGGGACCATTCCCCTGCGTCCATACCCTGGCGACTGAGGAAGTCTGCTTCCCAGTTTTCTACGCCTGGGATGTGAACCGCGGAGATGGTGGATGCTGTGTCCTCCACCCAATTCAGAATGCGCCGGACTTCCTGAAAGGCTTGCCGGCTGCGCGTCCCTCCTTGGTGGTTGATGTATGCCACCGCTGTGGAGTTGTCCGACTGGATTCGGATCTGCTTTCTTTCCAGCCACTGTTGAAAGGCTAGTAGGGCAAGATACACTGCCCTGATTTCCAGAACATTGATCTGAAGGGTGGACTCTTGCGGAGTCCACGTCCCCTGAGCCCTGTGGTGTAGAAACACTGCTCCCCACCCCGACAGACTCGCATCTGTCGTGACCACTGCCCAGGATGGGGGCAGGAAGGATCTTCCCTGAGACAATGAGGTGGGAAGGAGCCACCATTGTAGAGAGTCCTTGGCCGTCTGGGAAAGAGAGACTTTCCTGTCTAGGGAAGTCGTCTTCCCGTCCCATTGGCGGAGAATGTCCCATTGAAGTGGACGCAGATGAAACTGCGCAAAGGGAACTGCTTCCATGGCTGCCACCATCTTCCCTAGGAAGTGCATGAGGCGCCGTAAGGGGTGCGACTGGCCCTGAAGGAGAGATTGCACCCCTGTCTGTAGGGACCGCTGCTTGTTTAGCGGAAGCTTCACTCTCGCTGCTCGAGTATGGAACTCCATGCCAAGATACGTTAGTGACTGTGTCGGTGACAGATTTGACTTTGGAAAGTTGATGATCCATCCAAAAGTCTGGAGAGTCTCCAGCGTAGCCTGTAGACTGAGTTGGCATGCCTCTTGAGAGGGTGCCTTGACAAGTAGATCGTCTAGGTAAGGGATCACCGAGTGTCCCTGAGAGTGCAGGACTGCTACCACCGCCGCCATGACCTTGGTGAAGACCCGGGGGGCTGTCGCCAGACCGAATGGCAGAGCTGCGAACTGAAGATGGTCGTCTCCTATCACAAAACGTAGAAAACGTTGATGTTCTGTAGCAATTGGCACGTGGAGATAAGCATCTTTGATGTCTATTGAGGCAAGGAAGTCTCCTTGAGACATTGAGGCAATGACAGAACGGAGGGTTTCCATCCGGAACCGTCTGGCGTGCACATGTTTGTTGAGCAGTTTTAGGTCCAGAACAGGACGGAACGAGCCGTCCTTTTTTGGCACCACAAAGAGATTGGAGTAAAACCCTCTCCCTTGTTCCTGAGACGGTACAGGAACCACTACTCCTTCCGCTCTTAGGGAGTCCACCGCCTGCCGCAGGACATCTACACGGTCTGGATGTGGGGAGGTTCTGAAGAACCGAGCTGGAGGACGAGAACTGAACTCGATTCTGTACCCGCGCGACAAAATGTCTGTCACCCACCGGTCTTTGACCTGTAGTAAAACCCTCTCCCTTGTTCCTGAGACGGTACAGGAACCACTACTCCTTCCGCTCTTAGGGAGTCCACCGCCTGCCGCAGGACATCTACACGGTCTGGATGTGGGGAGGTTCTGAAGAACCGAGCTGGAGGACGAGAACTGAACTCGATTCTGTACCCGCGCGACAAAATGTCTGTCACCCACCGGTCTTTGACCTGTGTCCCTGTGGGGACCGCGCACAGCAACACTCCAGCATTGCTGGGTGTGCTAGTGCACCGGGGCCGCTTAAGAGCGGGTGTGTGGTCTTCCAAAGCCCCTCAGTCTAGGTCTCCCAGAGCCTTGCGTCCTTCCTCCAGCCAGACATGCATGTAATGGCTGCCGGCGTTCTGAGAGAAGAAGGGGGGCGGGCCCTGGGCGTTCCTGACCAAGAGCGGGAAGCCTGCTTCCCTCTGTGCCTAGTGAGAGGGCTGGAGCATGTAAATCAGGCTCCAGCCCTCGTCGCTGCCGTGAAACAGCGTCTCTCCCCTACCCTGATTGACAGGGTGGGGGCGGGAACGATCGGAGCTGCCGGCGTCCTAGGCCCAAAAGCCGGGGACTAGAGTTATAAACGCCGCCGCCGTAAAAGCGCGGTCGGCGTATCCCCGGCGCACCACAAGTCACAGCAGCGCCGCCCGGTCCAGAGGGGGTCGGCGCTGCGTTCCCAGAACACAAAGTCCCCCAGATAACTGTAGGAACACCAGCTCAGTGTACGGTCCCCGGCGCACTACAACACCCAGCCAGCCCGGAGTGTGTCTGTGCCTGCCGGGGACACAGAGTACCTGTATGATGCAGGGCCCGGTCCCTGATGGTACTCCTGCTCCGTATCCATCAGGTTCTAATGGGTCTGTGGATGGAGCCCGGCGTCAGAGCTTTGAGGCCGGCAGGATCCCACTTCCACAGAGCCCCCAAGGGGATGTGGAAGGAAAACAGCATGTCAGGCTCCAGCCCTGTACCAGCAATAGGTACCTCAACCTTACAACACCATCCAGGGGTGAGAAGGGAGCATGCTGGGGACACTATATGTGTCCTCTTTTCTTCCATCCGAACTAGTCAGCAGCTACTGCTGACTAAAATCTGTGGAGCTATGTATGGAATGTCTGACCTCCTTCGCACACAAAGCTAAAACTGGAGTACCCGTGATGCCACGGGGGGGTATAGCCAGAGGGGGAGGGGCCTTGCACTTTTAATGTAGTGCTTTGTGTGGCCTCCAGAGGGCAGTAGCTATACCCCAATCGTCTGGGTCTCCCAATAGAGCGCTGAAGAAAGGTTCCTTAAGACCCCCTTGAAAAGGTATGGTGGTATTATTTGAGCACTGTATAGTAGTATTATTTACAACCTGTGTAATGGTATTATTTGGGAACTGTATAGTGGCATTATTTGAGCATTGTATGGTAGCATCATCTCAGCACTGGATGCTAGTATTATTTGAATACTATATGGCATGTGTTATTTGAGAACTCTGTAGTAGGCACCCTATGGGTAGTTTATGCTTTATATTATTAGTGGACTGTACTATGGTATTATATGAGCTATGTGCGGTGCCTTAGTTTGAACACTGTATGGTAATATTATTTAGGCAGTTTATTGTAGTATGATTTGGGCACTGTATGGGGGCATTATTTGAGCCATATGTAGTAGTATTATTTGGGTACTGTATGGTGGTATTATTTGAGCATTGTATGGTAGTATAATTTGGACACTGTATGGCATAATTTCAGCACTGTCTGGTAGTATTATCTGACCACTGTGTAGTGTTATAATTTGGGCACTGTATGGTAGCATCATATGAGCACTGTACAGTATTATTATTTTAGCATTGTATGGTGGTATTTGAGCACTACTTGGTAGTATTATTTGAGTACTGTATCGCAGTATTATAGGAGCACTAAAGGGTGGTAATATTTTGCCAGTGTATTGTCATATTTTATGACCGTACATGGTGGCATTTAAGTGCTATGTGACAGTATTATTTTAGCATTGTATGGTGGTATTATTTAGGCACTCTATGGTGGTATTATTTTAGCACTGTATAGTGGTATTATTGGGGCACTCTATGGTGGTACTATTTAGTTACTGTATGGTGGTATTATTTTAGCACTGTATGGTGGTATTTTAGCATTGAATGAGGGTATTATTTTAGCACTGTGTGGTGGTATTTTAGCATTGTATGGAAGTATTATGTGGGCACTGTATGGTGGCATTATTTTAGCACTGTATGGTGGTATTATAGCACTGTATAGTAGTATTATTTGGGCACTCTATGGTGGTATTATTTGAGCACTGTATGGTGGTATTATTTGAGCACTGTATGGTGGTATTATTTTGACACTATGGTGGTATTAGTTTAGCATTGTATGGTGGTATTATTTGGGCACTCTATGGTGGTATTAGTTTAGCATTGTATGGTGGTATTATTTGAGCACTGTATGGTGGTATTATTTTGACACTCTATGGTGGTATTAGTTTAGCATTGTATGGTGTTATTATTTGGGCACTCTATGGTGGTATTAGTTTAGCATTGTATGGTGGTATTATTTGAGCACTGTATGGTGGTATTATTTGAGCACTGTATGGTGGTATTATTTTGACACTCTATGGTGGTATTAGTTTAGCATTGTATGGTGGTATTATTTGGGCACTCTATGGTGGTATTAGTTTAGCATTGTATGGTGGTATTATTCGAGCACTGTATGGTGGTATTATTTTAGCACTACATGTTGGTATACTTTGGGCACTGTATGTTAGGAACATTTTGGTCACTTCATGGTGGTATTATTGAAGCACCATAAGGGAGCTTTACTTGGACATTGTTTGGTGGTATTATTTGTGAACAATATAGCCATATTTAAAAGACCTGAGTTTCTTCACCCCAAAAAAGGCAGGAGTCCCATGCAATATTTTGCCCCTTGGCATTGCCAACTCATGATTTGACAATGCCACAAGAAAAGCGGGCAGCTTGTGACTGAGCTAAGGAAAATCCAGCAGATGGAGCAGAACCAAGTGGGAAACTCAGCTCTGCTGCATCTGTATGGAAGATGTCTTATAGGGAGAACAAGAGGCCTGGCCCCGCCGGACGCCTGCTGCTTGTGCTGTGAGCGGTCACTGATCAGGCTTGACAAGGATCTGGGCAGAAAGTTCAGTCCGGATAAAGAAGCTCCTTCTAGAAGAAGAAAAGACGAGAGACGTTACATAATAAAATCTAATGTAAGAGGCGTCCATTCATCCTGGGCCAGATAATATAATGTGAGAGCCATAACACAGCCACATTCCAGGCCCCGCACCCTCCATTCACACAGGACGGCCCCCGCCTAACCCTATATGTATATAGTCTGCTGAGCAGAGGCCGCACAGGGCCCGGGGCACAGGTCACGCAAGGAATATACATCTCACTGTTACATAATATCAATGGCATCAGATCACATGGAGACATTGTATAGAATTGTATCCAGCCTGACCCTACATGGAGATCGCAGCCTGTATGATCCCCCTGATTGCTAGAATTGGAGACCCCGTACCAGCCAGTATAACAGCCATCTGCCCTGCTGCCCCATTCAAAGTCTATGCTACAGATTTAGTGGAGTGATTGGGGGGTCCCGAGTGTGCATGGGTGATACATTTCTTATCTGGAACCTATTTAAAGGATATGGACGCATTTGAAGACGTTTTTTTGGTTGTTTTTTTTTAATAAAGATGCAGGTTTTACAAACTTTATTTCCCTGCATATTGCTAGTGTCGCGGGCGGAGGGGCCGTGCTCGCCACGCTCGGGTCCGGGGCTTCTGCTGCTGCTCGGTGGCTCGAGCGGTGCACCGGACCCGGGGACTCGAGCAGCGCTCCTCGTCCACGAGTGAAAAGGGGGTGGTTTGTTTAGGGCGATAGTTTGAGACGCCACCCACGGGACGTGGTGATGATGGCACCACCGCTGCTGGTGACGGGGATCCCGGGAGCGATGGTAGGGAGCAGCTGGGATGTTATTTCCCCCTCCGTGGGTAGGGGTTGGTGATCCCGGGGCCCGGTGGTGAGACGGGGAGGCTGGGTTGGTGAGGTGCAGGGTTGCAGCGACAGCGCGGTGCGGTGCCGGATGGCACGGGTGTACTCACTCAGCAATAGATGCACAAAGTCTCCGGTAAACCAAACGGCTGGATGGATGGGTCCCGCAGCCGGCTGCAGTGTCTCTCCCCGGACAGGTGATGGCGGCTGTCTCCCTGCACCTTTGTGTACTGAGTTGACTCCAATGGCTTCCCAACGGTAGTCCGCTCCCCGGTGTATAGATACCGGAGGAGCCCATTTTGCCCGCAGGCGCTGGCCCTTGGATTTCTAGCCGGTGGTGGTGGCTGTATACCCTCACGGTGCGGACGGTTGCCTTCAATTGGGACTTGGTTGTTAGGGAACCCCAGGGGTTCTTGTCACATTCGGATTTGACTATTGACGGCGGCTCCAAGCCTGGTCGGGGTCCGATGGCCCTGCCTGTGTGCTTAGCTTCACTCCATTCCCCGGTCCGGTACCGGTGGGCCACCGCCCAGCCCCGGTCCTTACGGCTCTGCGGAGTTCCACCAACTCCTGCAGACGGCCACCACCATCTGCCAACCTTGCTGTCAGTGCCTGGGCTCCTACCCAGACACACGCAGTTTGTGTCCTCTCACTTTCACCTCCTGAACTGAACTCCTCCAAACTCTAACTATCTGCATTTCCCGCCTCCAGGCCCGTGAACTCCTCGGTGGGTGGGGCCAACCGCCTGGCTCCGCCCCACCTGGTGTGGACATCAGCCCCTGGAGGGAGGCAACAAGGGTTTTGTGTCTGACTAATGTAACTGTATGGGGGGGGGGGTGTTTTGTCTGTGGCTACCTGGCTAGTCCAGGGCGCCACACTTGTTCCAATATGAGTTAACTGAGGATCCATCAGTGAGCTCTGTTTTTTTTTTTGTTTTTTTTTTTTAAAGTCTTTGATCTGCTCCTCTCAGCTGATTTAAGACCACAGATCACATCAAGGAGCTGAAACATTTATGTGGTCATAAAGCAGCTGACCCCACATGGTGATTCCTAGAATTTGAGAACCCAGAGCAGCCAGTATAACAGCCATGGATAGGCGTGGGGGTCCGCCATGTGCACTGCTGCTCCATTCAAAGTCTATGTTACAGCCATAGTGGAGTAATTGGGGGTCTCCAGTGATCATACATCGTGTGCATGGGTGATACATTTCTCATCTGGAGCCTATTTAAAGGTTATGGACGTATTTGAGGCCATGTTTTTTAACAATATGCAGATTTTACAACCTTTGTTTACCTGCATATTGCTGGTTCCAGAATGAGTTAACTGAGAATCCATCAGTGAGCTCTTTTTTTTTTTTTTTTTTTTGCAGCTCTTTGATCTGCCCCTCTCAGCTGATTTATGACCACAGATCACAGCAAAGCACTGAAACTTTTATGTGGTCATAAAGAAGCTGACCCCACATGGTGATTGCTAGAATTTGAGAACCCATAGCATCCAGTATAACAGCCATGGATAGGCCATGTGCACTGCTACTCCATTTAAAGACAATGCTACAGGCATAGCGGAGTGATTGGGGGTCTCCGGTGATCATACATTGTGTGCATGGGTGATACATTTCTTACCTGGAACGTATTTAGAGTTTATAGACGCATTTGAGGACGTTTTTTTAACAAAAATGCAGGTTTTACAACCTTTGTTTCCTTGCATATTACTGGTTCCAGAATGAGTTAACTGAGAATCCATCAGTGAGCTCTGTTTTTTGTTGTTGTTTTTTTTTTAAAAGTCTTTGATCTGCTCCTCTCAGCTGATTTATGACCACAGATCACATCAAAGTTGAGCTAAAACTTTTAGGCTATGTGTCCACGGTAGAATGTTGCGGCGGATTTTTCTGCATGAAAATCCGCGGCTTTCCCGCAAAATCCGCACCTTTTCAAAGGTGCGGATTTGCCGCGGATTTACCGCAGAATTGCCGCGGATTTTGGTGCGGATTTTTATTTTTTTTCCCCAATTCTGAAGCCAAAATCCGGATCAAAATCCGCAACAATAATTGACATGTTGCAGATTTTTCCGGATCAAAATCCGCACCAAATCCGCCGCGGAAAAATCCGCAGCATGGGCACAGCATTTCCAAAAAGCCATAGAAATAGCTGGGAAGTGCCGCTGGTGCAGATTTTCGGGAAATCCGCGGCTTTTCCGCGAGAAATCCGCGGCAAAATCCGCGCATTTTCCGCAGCGTGGGCACATGGCCTTATGTGGTTATAAAGTAGATGACCCCACATGGTGTTTGCTAGAATTTGAGAACCCATAGCTGCAAGTATAACAGCCATGGATAGGCGTGGGGGTCCGCCATGTGCACTGCTGCTCCATTCAAAGACAATGCTACTGGCATAGCAAAGTAATTGGGGGTCTCCAGTGATCATACATCGTGTACATGGGGGTTACATTTCTTATCTGGAGCCTATTTAAGGTGTATGGACACATTTGAGGACTTGGTTTTTGTGTTTTATTTGTTTTGTTTTTTAACAATATGCAGGTTTTACAACCTTTGTTTACTTGCATATCGCTGGTTCCAGAATGAGTTAACTGAGAATCCATCAGCGAGCTTTTTTTTTTTTTTTTTTTTTGCAGCTCTTTGATCTGCTCCTGTCAGCTGATTTATGACCACAGATCGCATCAAAGCACTGAAACTTTTATGTGGTCATAAAACAGCTGACCCCACATGGTGATTGCTAGAATTTGAGAACCATAGCATCCAGTATAACAGCCATGGATAGGCGTGGGGGTTCGCTATGTGCCCTGCTGCTCCATTCAAAGTCTATGCTACAGCTATAGTGGAGTGATTGGGGGTCTCGGTTGATCATACATCGTGTGCATGGGAGATACATTTCTTATCTGGAGACTATTTAAGGTTTATGGACACATTTGAGGACATGGTTTGCTTTTTTTTTTAACAAAAAAACCTTTGTTTACCTGCATGTTGCTGGTTCCAGAATGATTTAACTGAGAATCCATCAGTGAGCTCTTTTTTTGCAACTCTTTGATCTGCTCCTCTCAGCTGATTTCTGACTACATTTCTTATCTGGAACCTATTTAGGGTTTATGGACGCATTTGACGACATGTTCTTTTAACAAAAATGCAGGTCTTACAACCTTTGTTTACCTGCATATTTCGGGGTCCAGAATGAGTTAACTGAGAATCCATCAGTGAGCTCTTTTTTTTTTTTTTTCTTTTTAACTCTTTGATCTTCTCCACTCAGCTGCTTTATGACCACAGATCACATCAAAGTTGAGCTGAAACTTTTATGTGGTCATAAAGCAGCTGAGCCCACATGGTGAGCCCATAGCAGCCAGTATAACAGCCATGGATTGGCATGGGGGTCCGCCATGTGCCTTGCTGCTCCATTTAATGTCTATGCAACACCTATAGTGGAGTGATTGGGGGTCTTGGGTGACCATACATCATCTGCATGGGGGATACATTTCTTACCTGGAACCTATTTAGGGTTTATAAACACATTTGAGGACATATATTTTAACAATATGCAGGTTTCACAGACTTTGTTTACCTGCATATTGCTGGTTCAAGAAGGAGTTAACTGAGAATCCATCAGTGAGCTTTTTTTGTAACTCTTTTAGCTGCTCCTCTCAGCAGAATTATGACCATAGACCACATCAAAGTTGAGCTGAAACTTTGATATGGTCATAAAGCAGCTGAGAGGAGTTGAGAAAAAAAACATAAAGGAGTTACATTCTCCCCCTAAGAAGGAGCTCACTGATGGATTCTCAGCTAACTCATTCTGCAGTCAATAATCCATAAGAAAAAAAAGGCCCTGTAAACGGTATAGATTTAATGAAACCCAATTACAAAACTGAGTATTAGCACCAAAAATATGCTTTTAAGCAACAAAAAAAAAAAAAAAGTGTCCTTGTCTTTTAAGTGTCTCTGCTCTAAATGACCCCTTGGTGCCTCTATTGTCACCGAATTACTACTTATTACACCTAATTCCCAATTACGGCCATATTTATTATAGTAAGTCCCTTCAATTTGGGGGAGGGGTGACTGCACAGCGCTGCAAAGACCCTCAGTGCTTTCTATGGTGGGTAAAAGGGGTTTCTGGCAAAGCTGATATGTGAGGAGTAAGTTCACCTGAAAGGGGGACTAAGCCACAGTGCTGAAGTAGTAAGTTCTGGCACTTTGGGGAGCGATGTCCCCCTGATATTCTAGAGCCCTCCAGTTCCCTCTAATGATGGATATTGGCAGTTTCTGGTAAAACTGATATGGGGGTGCAAATGAATGCACCTGTTATGGTGTAAACCATCGAGGAGCCCGTACCCCCATATCAGCATGACAAAAAACCCTAATACTGATATATTTTTGGTGGCGTACCCTGTTAAAGCCATGTAATAATGTCCTTTGTCCTGGCCCCTTCCTATAATAATGTCCTCCATCCTGGGCCCTTTCATATAAAATGTCCTCCATTCTGGGCCCATTCCAATAATAATGTCCTTTGTTCTGGTCCCTTCCTATAATAATGCCCTCCATCCTGGGCCCTTTCATATAAAATGTCCTCCATTCTGGGCCCCTTCCAGTAATAATGTCCCCTGTCCTGGGCCCTTTATTTAATAATGTCTCACTCCTGGCCCCTTCCTGAAATACTGTCCTCTTTTTGGGGCCCCTCTGTTAATAATGTCCTCCATCCTGGACCCCATCCTATATCAATGTCTCCATTGTGGTCCCCTATCCTGAGCCCCTTCCTTGTATATTGTCCCCCATCATGGGCCCATACCAGTAATAATGTTCCATATTCTGGCCCCTTTCCAGTGATTATGTCTCCTCCTGGCTCCTTCCTGTAATAATGTCCTCTTTTCTGGGGCCTTCTGGTAATAATTCCCCCCCTCCCCCTTCTGGGTCTCATCCTATAACAATGTCCCCCATCCAAAGGACCCTTTTCTGGTATAATGTCCCCCATCTTGAGCCTCTTCCTGGTATAATATCCCCAATTCTGGGCCCCTTCCAGTAATATTCTCCCCCATTGTGGGCTCCTTTCAGTAATAATGTTCCCAATCCTGGGCCCCTTCCAGTAATAATGTCCCCCATTGTGGCCTCCTTCCCGTAATAATGTGCTCTATCCTGAGCCTTTTCCTGGTATATTGTCCCTATTGTCCCCTATCATGTGCCCATGACAGTAATAATGTCCTACATTGTGGTCTCCTTCCAGTAATAATTTCCACCATTGTTGCCTCCTTCCCGTAATAATGTGCCCTATCCTGAGCCCCTTCCTAGTATATTGTCCTCTATCCTGAGTCCCTTCCTGGTATATTGTCCCCCATCATGGGCCCATAACGGTAAGATTCCTTTCCAGTGATAATGTCTCCTTCCTTTTCCATTCCTGTAATAATGTCCTCTTTTCTGGGCCCTTCTGATAATAATGCCCCCATCCTGGGCCACGTACTATAACAATGTCCCCCATCAAAAGGGCCCCTTTCTGGTATAATTTTCCCCATCCTAATGTCCCCAATCTTGGGCCCCTTCTAGTAATAATGTCTCCCATCGTGCACATTTTAAAAATTAAAAAAACAATAGTTCTCCCCACTCCCATGACGTGTGCCTTTCCCTTCTATAACTGGCAGAGAAGCTGGCAGCTGACTTCGGCAAATTTGCATGGGCAGGCAATGACACAGGTTGCTTGTGACTGGCAAGTCAACGTTAGCTGCTGGCCACTGATTGGTTGGTGGTGTGTAATGCGGTTCAGGGAGACAGCGGGTCTCTGTGTTGCAATATAGTTCAGCTGAATGTGCATCACGGCTGTGTGACAGATGACAGACAGTCCTGTGGTGTCTTGCAATAGAAGGTCACAGCGTTTAGCTGTGCAAAATGCTCCCTGACTTTCTATTGTTCCTGCTGTTAGTATTCAGTGTACTGGGTATCTCCTCTGCTGGATTTTCATCCTTTTCCCTTTAGGACCCTGAGGAGCTCTTCCCTTCAGCTGCTAATCATCTGCATTTCCCCTTGGGTTTAAATACTCTAATTTTCCTTCGACTTGTGCTGGTGATATTCAGTTTCTCCAGAAGCTCTGGATGTAAGCAGGTGGCTTGCACTCATCTGTAGGATAGTAGCTATCCTACAGTGTTTATTAATGGATCTGGAGTCCTACTATTGATAGAAAGGTAGAAAGTGCCCAGTGCCCTGCGTGTGTCTATGACATGCTGCTGCTGGCCGGCTCAGTGGGCATGTGCCCGGTAATGGGGCAGATGAGGACAGGCAGAAAAAAGGCGGCTTAATGAGCACAAGAAACCTTTATATGTAACTGGTGAACATTCGCTGGAATTACATTCCGCTAAGTCAGTAGCGGAGCTGTGCATGGTGCGGCCGGGTTACCCCGATGACAGGGAGCCCCGGGCTGTGGGATTATCCCATTACACGCTGCACCGGGTCTTCCACTGATCCAGCGATGGGCTCGTTTACAATGAAAGGATTTGCTTCTTACTATTCCAGGAGGGATTGGGCAATTGTCATGAAAGAGAGAGGCCTTGCACCGGCCACGTGTTCCACCAATGTTTGTACCCACCAAGAACCTTAATATTAACCACAACAGGTATAATTTACACACTGCATACTTCAAGCTTTGCCAGGCTGTTCGGGTTCCTGTGCATTTTTTTTTATTGCAAAAATACAGATAATAATAATAATAATAATAATCCCTATAAAGTTTCTGTGCCTTCTTGTGTTGGAGTGGATTTACTTTCATCTGATGGCTTAGCTTACTCATAGCCTTTATCACAGCTGCAGCATCTTGTTATCATGCCCTTCCGCTATATTTACCCACTCCTGGCTTTACTCCATGCCGGTGATATATCTTCTATATTGACCGCTGTGAATGAGCCTGTCTCTGGAGTAGCTGAGGAATTGTTTCAGTTGCAGCTGTGAAGCTTCCTGCTGAAGAAAACTAGGAGTGTTATTTGTGGTGTCTTTGCCCACTTTATTCTTTTCACTTTCCTTGCGTTATTTTATTGTAGTAGTGGACAAGTCAAGGTAAGTTCAAGGTAAGTGAATGCCTAGTCATGTGACGGGCCACAAGGGGAAGGACCCATCTAAGGATTTTAGGAATCTCAGGGATTAGTCACAGGTAAGTGTAAAGTCGTGACCCCTCTCCCTTCTCCTTATCACCTTCCTCTATATCACTGGGGGGATATATACAACACTGGGGGGTACATACGCACTGGGGGATATATACAACACTGGGGGGCACAGACATCATTGTAGTGCACATACAGCACTGGAGGGCACATACAGCATCGGGGACATATACATTGCTGTGGGGAACAGACATCACCGTGGGGTATATACATCACTGGGGGCACAGACATTACTGGGGGTATAGACATCACTGGGAGGCTATACTGAATGCAGCACCTGGAATTAGAGCACTACTCCAACTTTTTTGTGTTTTTTTTTTTTCAGTGCTGGAGAGCTACTTTCAACGGTCGGAAGTCTGAAGTTACATCACAAGCTCCCAGTTCATCTCTATGAGAGCCAGAACAAGGTCAGAATGAGGCTGTCATAGACTTGCATTAATTTGTGACCTCTGAAACAACAATCAGAAACGGTTCTGCACTACCTTATCGCGCCTTCTTTATGGTGGCAGGGAGGAGTAAGCCCGTCGAATCCTTGTGCAATGTGGGTCTCGGGTGCACGTGGAAAAAATGATGAACTTGCTGACAGTCATAAGGGTAGTGAACCACGGCACATCCAGCAGATATCCCAAAAAGTGCTTTATTTGTGCCGCCCCAGCAGCAGTCGAACTGCTCGGATCCGGGGTTGCTGTTGCTCGAGAGTCTCCGGACCCAGGGGCTTGCGGCCATTTCAAATGTAAGGGGGTATTTACAGGGGATGAATGTTTGTGACGCCACATGCGGGTTGCGGTAAAGGGGAGTACTGCCGCTGCCGATGGGAGTACCGGGGCAGATGGTGTGGAGCAGCCAGGTGTCAGTCCCGTCAGTCCCTCTGCAGGTAGGGAAGGCCCCAGATAGTGGGGATTTGGTGAACGGGTAGCTTGCTTGGCCTTGGGAAGCAGGGTGCAGGGGTCAGATTACTCACTGCGGTAGTCTTGATGCTGGATCGGGTGGAATAAGCAGACACTCACACAGATGGTAAACCAAAGTCTCTAGGCACCGCAGTCTCTACGGGGGGGGGGGGGGGGAGGGGGAGTTGGCTGGGCTTTCTGGTGCCAACAGTCCTCCTAGACTGTGTCTGTTACACTCCTGTCCAGTGTTCTTAATACCAGTCCCCGACTCCTGTGGTTCCGGACCACCGTCTGCGGCCCAACCTGTAGCCTCCCTGGGAGCTCCAACTCCCCAGCTCCTCACTCTCTGAGGGATAACTCTGAACTCCTTGTCTCCCCTCCCACTTGTCTGCCTGACCCCTAGGTGGGCGGCCGTGCTCCAACTTGACCAACCCACTGATGTGTCTGTCCAGCCCTGGTGTGAGGTGTGGTTGTGATTTGTAGTGCGGGTGACACTGTTGATAGGAACATGGAACCACGCGGGGTAGGCCCTGCACCCTGGGGTACAGGATGCAGTTCCCTGTAGCACCCTGACGCAGTCAGGGGCGCTACATATTCACATCCAATAATGCATTAAAACAGCAGGCAGAGAATTGGGTGCAGGTCTCCTGGGGACGACGTCCGTTTCGCACCTCTTGGTACTTCTACGGGTCCACCAACCGTAGAAGCACCAAGCGGTACGAAACAGCCGTCGTCCCCAGGAGACCTGCACCCGGTTCTCTGCCTGCTGTTTTAATGCACTACTGGATGTGAGTAAAGCACTTTTTGGGATATCTGCTGGATGTGCCTTGGTTCTCTACTCTTATGAATGTTAATTTGTGACCTCTAATGCGCTCCATGAAACAGTGGAGCTGCCAGCAGGTCACAAATCACCAGAGATGGATCGAACCAGCGCTGGAAACAGATGAAGATGCGGGAAAGTGAGTATAATACAGGGGGCTTAGATTTAAAGCGTCACTCCAGATCAGTCCCATTGTATAAAACTCTCATAATCCAACTTATGAAGTACATGATGTGACTGAGAAAACAGGAAGCGTTCTGAGCATGACCCTCGGAAAGAATGCAACTTTCCCAATCAACTTGATTGTATAAAGATATAAACAGTGAGAATCCGTGTAATCATCCACATCCCATAGTCAAAACAGCCGCGTGTCTGCTGAGAGGCATCTGATCATCCATCAGCGCCCAACAGGGTGTTTACCAGCAGATGTCACTCTGTGTCGCTGACAGAGGCCACACCAGGGATTCTATAATTATACTTTGCTATTGGGAATACAAAAATGTGGGGAAGATTGTGACAGCGAGTGTGGAGCCTAATGTATAGAAGGATCAATACAAAGTATTCTTCTAAATCACAATGATCCCTGGTATTTTAGTGGGGGCGAACAAATAGTCCCTGGGCAAGAAATGGGCACCACTCACCAGCTGCTGCCATGGTCGACACTTAACTCTATACTTATTGGGTGTCACGTTAGGTACGTGGAAGTACCAAGCGAGCATCGACAGGTAAGTGAAGGGGACCCCTGCGTCTAGAGAAGGGGGAGATGGTGACCCCTGACCAAACCTGATGCTGGCCCCCCACCACCCTAGATAGGTTCCGCACCTCTGCGCCGAGCCGGATACTTCACTCTAGGTATCTCTAGTGCTCGGCCCTAAATAGGAATTGGGTGGGAAGAGCTCTTCGTCAACCCCAATAAACACTAGAGAGGACGCACAGGGGGAAAATGCATGAGCTACTTATTCACATATGACTCAGGCAGGAGTTCAGCAAAGCTTCAGCAACCATAGTACAGATTAGAGCAAGCCACCTGCTTGCAACCAGAGCTAGAATGAACTGAATAATATCACCAGCACCGGTCCATAGAAGATGTGAGTTATTAAGCACTGAGAATACTGATAATCAGCAGCTGGACAGAAGGCAAGCACCTGCTGGGTCCAAAAGGGGGAGAGAAGAAAATACAGCAGGAAAGCTACCTATACCAATGAATACTGACAGCAGGAACAATAGAAAGCCAGGGAGCATTTTGTGCAGCTAAACACTGTGGCCTTTTATTGACAGAAACCACATGACTGTCTGTCATTGGTGATACACCCATGACACTGGGCTATTAATGGCAGTGTCTGATAAATCCTTTCCATTAATAACCCCTGACTATTCAGCTGACATCAACCCAAAAAGTATTACCCTGATTGCAACCACACAAGGGTAATTGGAAAGAGCCAGGTAAAGTGTCCCAACTGGTGTGATGCGCCATTTCTGGGGGCTGTTATTTTTAGGCTGGGAAGGGCCAAATAACCAAGGACCATCCCAGCCTGATAATACCAGCCCCCAGTTGTCTGCTTTACCTTGCCTGCTTATCAACAATACAGGGGACCCCACACCGTTTTTTATTAAAAAAACAGTGTGGGATCTCCTCTATTCATAACCAGCCAAGGTAAAGCAGACAGCTGAGTGTTGCAGCCCGCAGTTGTCTGCTTTACCTTACCTGGTTATCAAAAATAGACGGGAACCCTTGTCATTTTTTTTTTTTATTTATTCCCTATTCACATTTGCTTGCAGTGAAATTGCCCCCGTTTTGCTACCATTGCAGCCCCCTAAGCCCTAACTATGACCATTTTACAGCAATTTTCCATCATAGAAGTTTGGATCCCCATTGGTGCTGAGAAATGAAGCTGGACATGGCAGACGCCGGGATGGCGAGGACAGAAATAGTTACTTTTCCGGACATGTTACATTATGTCCGTTCCTCTTGGAGGGTTTTCATTCTTTTTTGCTACAAACATAAACTTTGTCAATTGTCAACTCTCGGGGGGCTTGTTCCGGGGGACGGGGGGGGTTCTCCTTAGTTGGTCCTGCTGCTTTGTATCTGAAGAATGGTGGCGTTCAAGCTTATTTGTGAAAAATAAAGCTCGCTGGTAATGATTCTCGTAACCGTGCGGGGAGCGCCAGGAACTCAGCCCACACCGGCTATTATTCACCATCTAATAAAGACATAGCACAAAGTGTCTCCCATCCTCCTGTCCATCCAGAGCAGTCTGGTGCATGAAACCGAGGAAAAGCAAAATGAGCCACATAAAGACGATCGTTACATTCTATTTTCCATTGTATCAAAGCCAATGATATTTACCATGAGTCAAACATCACTGGATACAAATCTGATTATTTATTGCTACGAGAGATGACATCTATAGATATTACATTCATAAATCAAGGCAATTAGGAGGGAGTGCGGGGGCTGGCGCCGTCCCATAAATGCCACCCATGTACCCGGAGCAGGAAATACCATCATCATCACGGCATTCATCTGTCAAGACGATACTCGTTTTGGATGTTTGGGCCAAAACCAAAAAGTTTACAGTCTACATTTTGCAACCTCCTGATACATTGTAACGATTGACAGCAAGAACAATGCTGGCAGCAGAGCGTGCGTTCCGGATTACATTACCTGCGGATACAGTAACACAATGGACGCCCAAAAGTCGATTTCTCAAGGACGTTGTGTCATTCCTCTCGTCTCATGTTTCGGTAATGCCCCTCCTGTCTGTATCTGACCTCCTGATCTGTAAAATCTGCAGATAATGTGTCCAAATCAAACACGGCAGTGATGGCTGTCAGATGGGAAACAATGGCTATTGAGTAATATCAGTAAAGACCTGTTTCAGGCTTTTACACCTCATCAGCACAAATCAACAGTTTATATTATGAGTTTTATAGTTTTATAGTTTACTGTAAATAGGTGAAAGCAGAGGTGTATAAACCTAAAAAGGACTCGAGTCTATCCATAATGCTCCACGATGTCTAAATAGACAATCCACAGCAGAAAGACTGTCACCCACATGTACAAAGTACAACAAATTCAGAGAAATTCATATATAGTAAATATTGCACAGACGTCCCAAATAAATAAATAAATGTCCCAATATTAATGGATACAGACAGTAACTTTAAGGAGACATCTTTAGACCATATAATAAATATTGGGATAGGACATATACATGGGAGCCTCATATAGAAGAGTTATATATATATATATATATATAACTTATAACTCATATATATGAGTTAGAAGAAGGCGCTGGTGGACAATTAAAATAGAAGGCCCATTATTCCTATAACCCACCAATAAGTGCAAGGAAGACCCTTGAGATCACCTCGACGCGCGTTTCGCTTCAGCTTCGTCTGGAGGCACAGGGACAGTGGAGCTGGCTGATTTTATACCCAAATGTCAGAACTCGTCAACCTATGGCAGCGCTCACTGGCCGTCTGATGCCAATCCACTGCTGTGTCCAGCGCCACGGAAGTTGGAGTGCGCATGCGCAAACTCCAAATAATCGTTAGGATGCCAGGCACAGGGGAGGAGGAGAGATCAGAGCAGCCGGCGCGTGCAGAGGTGTGGCATGTGGGTTTGGCGAGGCAAATACCCCATGCTTGGTGCAGGGGTAAGTGGTAAATTCACAAGAGTTAAGGCTCAAAAAAAAGATTCTGCTTGGGGTGAAGGAAAGCCTTCTTATAAAAAGCGGACTTACTGATTTCATGTTATATGAGTGTCTCTGCTGAAGGCATCACTCACACTAGCGTAGAATTTGGCAGAGTGCACTGCGAAAAAAGGGATTGTACTCAGACCAATGTTATTCACTGAGATCTGCGATTATTATCTCAGCGGTATTCAGCTTGAGGAAAACATCGCAACATGCCACGAGTGGGTGCGTGAATCGAGTGAGAGTCGCCAATGCAAGTCAATGGGTGCGAGGGAAAAAAATGGATGCCACATGGACTATCCTAATGGCATCCATTTTTTAGGGATACTTTACCATTCTGTAGCATAGGAAGGCTGGACTTGCCGAAAGAGAAGAAGAAGTAATCAAAATTCCTGGACGAATCATCAACAATCTTAAATACGCAGATGATACAACATTGGCAGCAACAAGCACAAGCATAGATGGAATGAAGGACTCATTACGGAGGTTCAAGATGGAAAGCCCAAATATGGGACTCCTACTCAATACAAAGAAGACAAAGATATTGACTACTTCAAGGTACGACCAGGACACATCTGAGATGGACAGTGACAAACTGTAAGTTGTAAAGGATTTCAATGTTCTCGGATCAATGATCACTCAAGATGCAGCAACGATACCGGAAGCCAATAGGAGAATAGCTACGGGCAAATAAACAATGAAGTCACTGGACAAGGTCCTCAAATCAAGGAACATTTCACTGGTGATGAAGACACGGCTTGTACATAGTCTGGTCTTGGCTCATACATAGTCTGGTCTTTTCTGTAGTTACATATGGAAGCGAAGCCTGGACGATAAAGAAACAAGACAGAGGAAGAATCGAGGCCTTTGAAATGTGATGCTGGAGATGGATGTTATCAATACCATGGATGGCAAGAAGATCAAACAAATCAATTTTGGAATAAATCAAGCCAGGAATGTCAATTGAAGTAAGGATCACCAAGCTATGACTTGCCTACTTTGGAAACATCATGCGAAAAGAGCAATCACGGTGGGAAGAATAGAAGGAACAAGGTAACCCGATGGCTTGATACAATCAAGATGTCAGCGGAGAAGACCTTCGTGGACCTATCTTGGCGGAGAAGAACCTGGTGGATCTATCTAGGTGGAGAAGATCCTGGTAGACCTATCTAGCCGGAGAAGACCTTGGTGGACCTATCTAGGCGGAAAAGACCCTGGTGGACCTATCTAGGCGGAAAAGACCCTGGTGGACCTATCTAGGCGGAGAAGACCCTGGTGGACCTATCTAGGTGGAGAAGACCCTGGTGGACCTATCTAGGCGGAGAAGACCCTGGTGGACCTATCTTGGCAGAAAAGACCCTGGTGAACGTACCTCGGCAGAGAAGACCCTGGTGGACCTATCTAGGCGGAGAAGACCCTGGTGGACCTATCTAGGTGGAGAAGACCCTGGTGGACTTATCTAGACAGAGAAAGCCCTAGTGGACCAATCTAAGCAGAGAAGACCCTGGTGGATGTATCTAGGTGGAGAAGACTCTGGTGGACGTATCTAGGCTGCACTAGATCCATCTTCCAACAGAGCGTTCATCCATCAAGTCGCCAAGATTAAGCTGAAGGCTGTTAAAAAAAGCATGGGACACTGTAAATGGCCCTGTAAATGAATAATAGCTGCTCTGAAGAAAACCACTGCATATGGATAGCAGATGGACAGAACGTGGATGACAAGTGAGAAAACAATCATCCTATTTTCTGGATGATAATGGGACTAATTTTTTTATACACTAGTGGGATGATACTGCTGAAGTACTTCTTTCTCCAATAAAGGTTTCTGGGATTCATTCTACGGTGCAGGTGAGAATGAAATATACAGGTATGTGATTTCCAAAGCTTTCCAAATTATTTTAATGAGAATCAGATCTTTTATAGTCCTTAGAAATATAGGTGTACAATATCAAAATTTAGAGTTCCTTACATGATAGCAAATAGTAAACTACATAACTGCATAATAAGGAACGACACTCCCAGCATCCACCCAGATTAGCCACACCTCCTAAACAAGTCTGTGTTTCAAAAGTGAAATCTCATGTCCTAAGAACTTTTTGTCCGGTCTGAAGACATAAACTCTTTCCTTTAACAGCACACGAACAGTTTGTTTCAAGATCAGTGTCATGTTACTTATCCATGGACAGACCTGTCTTTTACACCTCATCATGTATCACATATGATGAGCACATATCAAGTTTTTGCAATTTGAGGTCTTTAGTTTAAAGAGATATTCCCATATAGAACAAATGTCCGATTTTCCATGTTAGATCCCGCCCAATTCCCATACTAGAATTTCTTTTATCTTAAAGTGATCGATGAGTCAAGGTCCACAACCTCCGGACATCCTCAGACCACTAATCCTTTGCCACCCTCTGATCTGTGGACCGTCACTAATTGCATAGCTTTCCACCATTGACTTCCAATGAATGATGCTCAAATGACTGTAGTAATTTAGTTGCCTAATCTGCTACAACAACTCATTCATGGTAATTATGAATAGGTTTAGAGAATAAATAGCTCTTATGACAGAAGGTGGTTGACGTTCCAGGAATCTGAGCCAAGAAGAAGAAGCCACCACAAAATTTAATTAGTAAAACCCCATAAAAGTCAATAACAAAATACAAGGAAATGATAAAGTCTGCAGAAAGGTAACATGTAAGGACAGATCAGCTCAAGACTCATCACATGGACAAACAGATGTATCCGCACTATAGCTGCACCTTCATATCACCTATCAGACCAATCTGATCATTATACTATTATAGTAGTTATATTCTTGAACATAGGAGCAGTATTATAGTAGTTATATTCTTGTACATAGGGGGCAGTATTATAGCAGTTATATTCTTGTACATAGGGGCAGTATTATAGTAGTTATATTCTTGTACATAGGGGCAGTATTATAGTAGTTATATTCTTGTACATAGGAGCAGTATTATAGTAGTTATATTCTTGTACATAGGGGGCAGTATTATAGCAGTTATATTCTTGTACATAGGGGCAGTATTATAGTAGTTATATTCTTGTACAATGGAGGCAGTATTATAGTAGTTATATTCTTGTACATAGGGGCAGTATTATAGTAGTTATATTCTTGTACATAGGAGCAGTATTATAGTAGTTATATTCTTGTACATAGGGGCAGTATTATAGTAGTTATATTCTTGTACATAGAGGGCAGTATTATAGTAGTTATATTCTTGTATATAGGGGCAGTATTATAGTAGTTATATTCTTGTACATAGGTGGCAGTATTATAGTAGTTATATTCTTGTACATAGGGGACGGTATTATAGTAGTTATATTCTTGTACATAGGGGACGGTATTATAGTAGTTATATTCTTGTACATAGAGGCAGTATTATAGTAGTTATATTCTTGTATATAGGGGCAGTATTATAGTAGTTATATTCCTGTACATAGAGGGCAGTATTATAGTATTTATATTCTTGTACATAGAAGCAGTATTATAGTAGTTATATTCTTGTACATAGGAGCAATATTATAGTAGTTATATTCTTGTACATTTGGCAGCATTATAGTAGTTATATTCCTGTACATAGGGGCAGTATTATAGTAGTTATATTCTTGTACATAGAAGGCAGTATTCTAGTAGTTATATTCTTGTACATAGGAGCAGTATTATAGTAGTTATATTCTTGTACATAGGGGACAGTATTATAGTAGTTATATTCTTGTACATAGGGGCAGTATTATAGTAGTTATATTCTTGTATATAGGGGCAGTATTATAGTAGTTATATTCCTGTACATAGGGGCAGTATTATAGTAGTTATATTCTTGTACATAGAGGGCAGTATTATAGTAGTTATATTCTTGTACATAGGAGCAGTATTATAGTAGTTATAATCTTGTATATAAGGGCAGTATTATAGTAGTTATATTCCTGTACATAGGGGCAGTATTATAGTAGTTATATTCTTGTACATAGAGGGCAGTATTATAATAGTTATATTCTTGTACATAGGGACAGTATTATAGTAGTTATATTCTTGTACATAGGAGCAGTATTATAGTAGTTATATTCTTGTACATAGGGGGCAGTATTATAGTAGTTATATTCTTATACATAGAGAAAGTATTATAGTAGTTATATTCTTGTACATAGAGGGCAGTATTATAGTAGTTATATTCTTGTACATTGGGGCAGTATTATAGTAGTTATATTCTTGTACATAGGGGCAGTATTATAGTAGTTATATTCTTGTAAATTTGGCAGTATTATAGTAGTTATATTCTTGTATATAGGGGCAGTATTATATTAGTTATATTCCTGTACATAGGGGCAGTATTATAGTAGTTATATTCCTGTACATAGGGAGCAGTATTATAGTAGTTATATTTTTGTACATAGGGGCAGTAATATAGTAGTTATATTCTTGTATATAGGAGCAGTATTATAGTAGTTATATTCTTGTACATAGAGGGCAGTATTATAGTAGTTATATTCTTGTACATAGGGGTAGTATTATAGTAGTTATATTCTTGTATATAGGGGCAGTATTATAGTAGTTATATTCCTGTACATAGGGGCAGTATTATAGTAGTTATATTCTTGTACATAGAGGGCAGTATTATAGTAGTTATATTCTTGTACATAGGAGCAGTATTATAGTAGTTATATTCTTGTACATAGGGACAGTATTATAGTAGTTATATTCTTGTACATAGGAGCAGTATTATAGTAGTTATATTCTTGTACATAGGGGGCAGTATTATAGTAGTTATATTCTTATACATAGAGGCAGTATTATAGTTGTTATATTCTTGTACATTGGGGCAGTATTATAGTAGTTATATTCTTGTACATAGGGGCAGTAATATAGTAGTTATATTCTTGTATATAGGAGCAGTATTATAGTAGTTATATTCTTGTACATGGGGCAGTATTATAGTAGTTATATTCTTGTACATAGGGGACAGTATTATAGTAGTTTTATTCTTGTACATAGGGGCAGTATTATAGTAGTTATAATCTTGTATATAGGGGCAGTATTATAGTAGTTATATTCTTGTACATAGAGGGCAGTATTATAGTAGTTATATTCTTGTACATAGGGGCAGTATTATAGTAGTTATATTCTTGTACATAGAGGGCAGTATTATAGTAGTTATATTCTTGTACATAGGGACAGTATTATAGTAGTTATATTCTTGTACATAGGAGCAGTATTATAGTAGTTATATTCTTGTACATAGGGGGCAGTATTATAGTAGTTATATTCTTATACATAGAGGCAGTATTATAGTAGTTATATTCTTGTACATAGAGGGCAGTATTGTAGTAGTTATATTCTTGTACATTGGGGCAGTATTATAGTAGTTATATTCTTGTACATAGGGGCAGTATTATAGTAGTTATATTCTTGTAAATTTGGCAGTATTATAGTAGTTATATTCTTGTATATAGGGGCAGTATTATAGTAGTTATATTCTTGTACATAGAGGGCAGTATTTTAGTAGTTATATTCTTGTACATAGGGGCAGTATTATAGTAGTTATATTCTTGTTCATAGGGGCAGTATTATGGTAGTTATATTCTAGTACATAGGGGCAGTATTATAGTAGTTATATTCTTGTACATAGAGGGCAGTATTATAGTAGTTATATTCTTGTACATAGGGGTAGTATTATAGTAGTTATATTCTTGTATATAGGAGCAGTATTATAGTAGTTATATTCTTGTACATAGAGGGCAGTATTATAGTAGTTATATTCTTGTACATAGGGGTAGTATTATAGTAGTTATATTCTTGTATATAGGGGCAGTATGATAGTAGTTATATTCCTGTACATAGGGGCAGTATTATAGTAGTTATATTCTTGCACATAGAGGGCAGTATTATAGTAGTTATATTCTTGTACATAGGAGCAGTATTATAGTAGTTATATTCTTGTACATAGGAGCAGTATTATAGTAGTTATATTCTTGTACATAGGGGGCAGTATTATAGTAGTTATATTCTTATACATAGAGGCAGTATTATAGTAGTTATATTCTTGTATATAGGGCCAGTATTATAGTAGTTATATTCTTGTACATAGGGACAGTATTATAGTAGTTATATTCTTGTACATAGGAGGCAGTATTATAGCAGTTATATTCTTGTACATAGCGACAGTATTATAGTAGTTATATTCTTGTACATAGGGGGCAGTATTATAGTAGTTATATTCTTGTACATAGGGGCAGTATTATAGTAGTTATATTCTTGTACATAGGGGCAGTATTATAGTAGTTATATTCTTGTACATAGGGGCAGTATTATAGCAGTTATATTCTTGTACATAGGAGCAGTATTATAGTAGTTATATTCTTGTACATAGGGACAGTATTATAGTAGTTATACTCTTGTACATAGGAGCAGTATTATAGTAGTTATATTCTTGTACATAGGGGGCAGTATTATAGTAGTTATATTCTTATACATAGAGGCAGTATTATAGTAGTTATATTCTTGTACATTGGGGCAGTATTATAGTAGTTATATTCTTGTACATAGGGGGCAGTATTATAGTAGTTATGTTCTTGTATATAGGGGCAGTGTTATAGTAGTTATATTCTTGTACATAGGGGCAGTATTATAGTAGTTATATTCATGTATATAGGGGGCAGTATTATAGTAGTTATATTCTTGTACATAGGGGCAGTATTATAGTAGTTATATTCTTGTACATAGAGGCAGTATTATAGAAGTTATGTTCTTGTATATAGGGGCAGTGTTATAGTAGTTATATTCTTGTACATAGGGGCAGTATTATAGTAGTTATATTCATGTATATAGGGGGCAGTATTATAGTAGTTATATTCTTGTACATAGGGGCAGTATTATAGTAGTTATATTCTTGTATATAGGGGCAGTATTATAGTAGTTATATTCTTGTATATAGGGGCAGTATTATAGTAGTTATATTCTTGTACATAGGGAGCAGTATTATAGTAGTTATATTCTTGTACATAGGAGGCAGTATTATAGTAGTTATATTCTTGTACATAGAGGCAGTATTATAGTAGTTATATTCTTGTACATAGGGGCAGTATTATAGTAGTTATATTCTTGTACATAGGGGCAGTATTATAGTAGTTATATTCTTGTATATAGGGGCAGTATTATAGTAGTTATATTCTTGTACATAGGAGCAGTATTATAGTAGTTATATTCTTGTACATAGGGATAGTATTATAGTAGTTATATTCTTGTACATAAGGACAGTATTATAGTAGTTATATTCTTGTATATAGGGGGCAGTATTATAGTAGTTATATTCTTGTACATAGGGGGCAGTATTATAGTAGTTATATTCTTGTACATAGGGGCAGTATTATAGTAGTTATATTCTTGTACATAGGTGGCAGTATTATAGTAGTTATATTCTTGTACATAGGGGACGGTATTATAGTAGTTATATTCTTGTACATAGGGGACGGTATTATAGTAGTTATATTCTTGTACATAGAGGCAGTATTATAGTAGTTATATTCTTGTATATAGGGGCAGTATTATAGTAGTTATATTCCTGTACATAGAGGGCAGTATTATAGTATTTATATTCTTGTACATAGAAGCAGTATTATAGTAGTTATATTCTTGTACATAGGAGCAGTATTATAGTAGTTATATTCTTGTACATTTGGCAGCATTATAGTAGTTATATTCCTGTACATAGGGGCAGTATTATAGTAGTTATATTCTTGTACATAGAAGGCAGTATTCTAGTAGTTATATTCTTGTACATAGGAGCAGTATTATAGTAGTTATATTCTTGTACATAGGGGACAGTATTATAGTAGTTATATTCTTGTACATAGGGGCAGTATTATAGTAGTTATATTCTTGTATATAGGGGCAGTATTATAGTAGTTATATTCCTGTACATAGGGGCAGTATTATAGTAGTTATATTCTTGTACATAGAGGGCAGTATTATAGTAGTTATATTCTTGTACATAGGAGCAGTATTATAGTAGTTATAATCTTGTATATAAGGGCAGTATTATAGTAGTTATATTCCTGTACATAGGGGCAGTATTATAGTAGTTATATTCTTGTACATAGAGGGCAGTATTATAATAGTTATATTCTTGTACATAGGGTCAGTATTATAGTAGTTATATTCTTGTACATAGGAGCAGTATTATAGTAGTTATATTCTTGTACATAGGGGGCAGTATTATAGTAGTTATATTCTTATACATAGAGAAAGTATTATAGTAGTTATATTCTTGTACATAGAGGGCAGTATTATAGTAGTTATATTCTTGTACATTGGGGCAGTATTATAGTAGTTATATTCTTGTACATAGGGGCAGTATTATAGTAGTTATATTCTTGTAAATTTGGCAGTATTATAGTAGTTATATTCTTTTATATAGGGGCAGTATTATATTAGTTATATTCCTGTACATAGGGGCAGTATTATAGTAGTTATATTCTTGTACATAGGGGCAGTATTATAGTAGTTATATTCCTGTACATAGGGAGCAGTATTATAGTAGTTATATTTTTGTACATAGGGGCAGTAATATAGTAGTTATATTCTTGTATATAGAGGCAGTATTATAGTAGTTATATTCTTGTACATAGGGGCAGTATTATATTAGTTATATTCCTGTACATAGGGGCAGTATTATAGTAGTTATATTCTTGTACATAGAGGGCAGTATTATAGTAGTTATATTCTTGTACATAGGGGCAGTGTTATAGTAGTTATATTCTTGCACATAGGGGGCAGTATTATAGTAGTTATATTCTTGTACATAGGAGGCAGTATTATAGTAGTTATATTCTTGTACATAGGAGCAGTATTATAGTAGTTATATTCTTGTACATAGGAGCAGTATTATAGTAGTTATATTCTTGTACATAGGGGCAGTATTATAGTAGTTATATTCTTGTACATAGGGGGCAGTATTATAGTAGTTATATTCTTGTACATAGGGGCATAGTGGTATCCTCAGGGATACTCCTGATTGTGGAGATGCCTGAGATTCATTCCTGGCCCTGCTCCTGACCAGTCCTGATCTGACTTCTCTTCCGCTCAGGGAGGGATGAGATAGGAGTGTGATGAAGCCCACATTAGAGAGACAAGGGAAAACCAAAACTCTGTGACACAGCACACACACACAAAGGTTAAGACAATTAGAGATGCAGGAGTAGAAACAATATCAGGAAGGAAGCTACAAAATAAAAAGGGTAAATTCCACAACTGCACGAAGCAAAAATCACAACTTTCACCAGAAAGTCTGGAACCCCACACCTCACAGACCAATAAAGACAAACTATAGCTGGCATGGGTGGAGGGATTCAACCAACATAAATATGAAGGGAGCAGATGTGGAGATGTGGCCTGACAATATGTGACCAAATGAGCAAACAAGCTAGCAGAGATTAACTCTTCGTAGCCTGTCTATGAATCAGCACACAGCAGGTCGACACCCATGTCTGCCTCAGTGGATCCCAGATACCAGAGAAACCATCGGGCAGAGTGTCAGAATCTGCAGTCTGTATAGAGTCCAATGCCACCATGACGTCGGCGAAGTTTTTGCAAAATTCTATGTGCCACCAGCACAGACCCCATAAAAGATGAGGGCTGGCTAAACAGCTTAATTTTAGGATTTTAGAGCCAAGTAATATTAGGTCAGACAGCGCACAGCTCATGCTACATAGGGATAGAAAAAGGCTTAAATCTCATTAGGGTGCACTATTGCTGAGCTGAACCACATTAAAAATAGGTGTGGTAGTCTGTGTCTATGAATAATGATACAAAGATCAATTCACAGGGAAGTGCTGGATCTGCAGAGTCAGTGTAACTGTGAATTGGTTGATCTGAGATGTACTGCAGTAACTGCACCTTAATCACAGGATTTTTTCTTATTATTCATCACACAATGAAAACCAAGAGGGCATTTTAATTTCCCTCTGTCATAATCTTGCTACTAAAGACAAATCCTGAAGCCAAGTCTTGTGTGTCACAGAAAGGATCTGCTTTTTTGCATTTCTTTGACCTTTTATAAAAGTTTCTTTGTTGTAATAGTTCAATATTACACTCCTAATTACCTGCTGTAAAGGTTTATATTAGCAGCTGTTGTTCTTTTCTTTTGTCATCTTGTCCAAGTACCTTATGATTGAATACCTCTGCAGTAATGTTATTGTGATTGGCGGTTGGAGTTGCTCTTTCACTCTACGTCCTGCATAATACAATGGGACACATCTCATGTCCTCTGCTGGTTCGCTGCCTTGATTAGCAGATGTCACACATTGTTACACTATTTTGTATATGACTTTGTTGATACATTCTGCTCTTTGAGTAATTGGGGCATGAGGCACACAGTGTATAAGTGGAGGAGGGTGTGAGGTCTGCATTCCAGTCTCTCCTTCGTGGTTTGGGCACTTGCCCCGTGCCCACATCTCTGAAGACCTCATCTGCTCTGGAATGTGCCCGGTGTGTGCCAGGTCAGGTTCAGAGTACGTCTTTACAGCTGCAGTGTCAACAAGTGTCTCGATCAATTGTTCTTCCAACGCTTCTTGTAGCACAAGTGTTTTTGTAACAGAGGCTAAATGGAAGCTGAGGGGTGAACCAAGGAGGAGCACAAACAAGACCTACTCTGCCCAAGGAGGAGACCTACTGTGTTCATGTAAAAATCAAGATTTTTTTTTCTGTTCCCAGAGGAAGATTTAACATTACTGAAAGTTATATTTAGATGAGAAATAATCTTTGGTCAAGCTTAGATTATACCGATACCATGATTTGGTACAGAGCACTCAAGATGACCCATCTTCTGTAGGTCATAATTAGGGATGTGGGGGTTCTCACTCTGGAGGACTTAATAGGGTTGTCCACTATTCGGGCAGCTCCTTCTCAATCAGCATGTTTTCTACCGGTAAAATAAAAACCCTAATACTCACCTTGATGTGAGAACCTCACATGAGCCCCAGAAGAGTGAGGGTCGACACCACTGCAACAGCGACGGCACCGGAAGTGAGTATAAGAGTTCTTATTTTACCGGGCACAAACATACTAGTTGTCATTTAGCCAACAGCCAATGTGTATGAGGGTCCCTGACAGTGCCTCGACAGACAATGTCCGATTTCAGAATGTCTAGCCTTTCATACTCTAGAATGTTAGCTGCCATCAAAAATGCTTGGCAGTGCCTCACAGATTTTAATACATTTTGGCTTTCTATGTTGCAGACATTTTCCACTGGGCCTCTCGTCTTCTAGTCTGCTCTTTCAAGACGTTCCACTGGAGAATTTAGCCCTCTGAGAATGCAAACTTCCTATAAATCAGCATTTCACACAGAAGCTCAGTGTGTTAACTTTTTCTTTTCTGCATTCATTACTTCAGATATTTAGCTCCTCAGAGATTTTATTTATTTTATTATATTACATGTCAGCTTTCTATGCTGCAGATATTTTCTGCTAGTCCTCTCTCTACTTTTCTGCTTTTGCTTTACTGCTAGTTTTCATGTGTCTGCTCTTTTCAAGACGTTCCACTGGACAATCTAGCTCTCTGTACACACCCAAGGGTCCTTGGGAATGCAAATGCCACACTTCCCAAATATCAGCATTTTATAGAGCAGCTCAGTGTGTTATCTTTTTCTTTTCTGTATTCATCACTTCAGACACTTACTGCTTTAGGTCCTCAAGCATCT
Source organism: Anomaloglossus baeobatrachus (assembly GCF_048569485.1). Taxonomy (NCBI): domain Eukaryota; kingdom Metazoa; phylum Chordata; class Amphibia; order Anura; family Aromobatidae; genus Anomaloglossus; species Anomaloglossus baeobatrachus. Next base: position 672,581,039 of record NC_134355.1, on the reverse strand, counting down.
TATTTATTTTATTATATTACATGTCAGCTTTTTATGCTGCAGATATTTTCTGCTGGGCCACTTTCTCCTATTCTGCTTTTCCTTACTGCTAGTCTACATGTGTCTGCTCTTTTCAACAAATTACATTGGAGAATCTAGCTCTCTGTACACACCCAAGGGTCCTGCGCAAACATGGGAATGCAAATGGCATATTTCCCATATATCAGCATTTAAAAGAGCAGCTCAGTATGTTAACTTTTTTGTCTGTATTCATCACTTCAGACACTTATCGCTTTAGCTCCTCAAACATTTTATTTATTTTACTATATTACATGTCAGCTTCAGCTTTCTATGCTGAAGATATTTTCTGCTGGTCCTGTCTCTCCTATTCTGCTTTTGCTTGACTGCTAGTCTATATGTCTATGCTCTTTTCAACAAGTTACATTGGAGAATCTAGCTCTCTTTACACACCCAAGGATCCAGGGCAAACATGGAAATGCAAAACATTCCACTGGAGAATCTAGCTCTCTGTACACACCCAAGGGTCCTGCGCAAACATGGGAATGCAAACGCCATACTTCCCATATATCAGCATTTCACAGAGCAGCTCAGTGTGTTAACTTTTTCTTTTCTGCATTCATCAATTCAGACACTTACCCCTTTAGCTCCTCAAAGATTTAATTTATCTTATATTACATGTCAGCTTTTTTGCTGCAGATATTTTCTTCTGGGCGTCTCTCTCTTATTCTCTTTTTGTCCGACTACTAGTCTGCATGTGTCTGCTCTTTTCAAGAAGATCCACTGGAGAATATAATTTTCAATACACACTCAAAGGTCCTGGGAAAACATGGGAATGCAAATGCCATACGTCCTATGACTCAGCAGTTCACAGAGCAGATCAGTGTGTTAACTTTTTCTTTTCTGCATTCATCCCTTCAGACAGTTACCTCTTTAGGTCCTCAAAGACTTTATTCATTTAATTATATTACACGTCAACTTTCTATGCTGCGGTTATTTTACTCTGCTCTCTCTCCTCTTCTCTTTTTGTCTGACTGCTAGTCTGCATGTAAAAAAAGAAAAGATACAGCTCATCGTATGATATTATGCTGGTAAATTCATGTTGTAGAGAAGGTCAGACGGTGCATGGAATAAGGGAGGCTCAGACGTGATTGCAGCAAAAAAGAAAAAAAATTATCCAGCAGCAACGTCTTCATAGGGAAAATGTTTTTCTAAAAAAATTCCATTTTATTGAAAACTAATTAAAAATCACAAAGCAGCAAGTTTTAAACACGCGGTTGACGCGTTTCAGAAGTAAGACTTCCTTAATCATAACCATAACAAACATGCTAGTCTGCATGTGTCTGCTCTTTTTAAGATGTTCCACTAGAGAATCTAGCTCTCAGTACACTCCCAAAGATCCTGGGCAAACATTGAAATTCAAACGTTCTACTTCCCATGAATCAGCATTTCACAGAGCAGCTCAGTGTGGTAACTTTTTTCTTTTCTGCATTCATCATTTCAGACAGTTACTGCTTCAAATCCTGAAATATTTTGTCAGATTTCTATGTTGCAGATATTTTCTGCTAGAATTCTTTATTCTCAATGTGCTAAAAACACAGCCTTGAAGGGCATACATTGATGTAATCGGGGTCTTCTCCACATTCCTTTGTGTGAGCTCATAGGTTCTGTTGTGTTGGTCTTGGCTGTAGCTGCAAGCTCCTCACCAGGAGGGAACGATCCAAACGCTACAATTCTGTGACTCACGCATTTCAGGACCCTTATCTGGCAACAACAGAAAAATATTTCCCACTAGGACTTGAACTCTTGGGCTGTTTGGGCTCATGAAATCTTCGTGTATTTACAATATTATGAGTCAGACCTTGGCTTGAGGGTGTCCCGGTGTGAAATGTGTGGTATTTTTATGGCTGTGTAGTCAATAAATCCCTGTAATTAATGTGAAATAAACCTAAAACCTGGATTAATGCACAAATTTCACAATTTTTGAATTTTTTCCCTTAAATCAAAGAGTTACGTCACAAAAAAGAGTTAATAAATAACATTCCTCACATGATTACTTTACATCAGCGCAATTTTTGAAACATCATTTTTTTTTCCGTTAGGAAGTTAGAAGGGGTCAAAGTTTATCAGTAATTTCTAATTTTTCCAACAACATTTACGAAATCACTTTTAAGGGACCACTTCACATTTGAAGTGACTTTGAGAGGCCTAAGTGACAGAAAATACCCAAAGGTTACATCATTCTAAAAACTGCACCCCTCACACTGCTCAAAACCACATCCAAGAAATGTATTAACCCTTCAGGTGCTTCATAGGAAGTAAAGCAATGTGGAAGGAAAAAATGAAAACTTTACTCCCCCACCACCAAAAAAAGTTACTTTTGCCCCAAATTTTGCATTCTTACATGGGTAACAAGAGAAAATGCACCATACAATTTGTTGTGCAATTTCTCCTAAGTTCACCGATACCCCATGTGTGGTGGAAATCTACTGTTTGGGTATATGGCACGGCTTGGAAGGGAAGGAGCGCCATTTGACTTTTTTAAAAGCAAAATTTGCTTGAATAGATAATGGACACCATGTCGAGTTTGGAGAGCCAAAGATGTGCCTAAACAGTGGAGCTCCCCCACAAGTGACCCCATTTTGGAAACTAGATCAATCAATTAATTTATCTAGATGTTTGGTGAGCACCTTGAACACCCAGGTGCTTCATTGATTTTAAAACATTGAGCCGTGAAAATGAAAAAAATATATTTGTACCACACAAATGTTGCTTTAAACCCAAATCTTAAATTTTTCCAAGAGTAACAGGAGAAAATGCAGTGTAAACTTTCTTGAGCAATTTCTCCTGAGTACTCTCTGTGGAAATCAACTGTTTGGGCGGACGGCAAGGCTCGGAAGGTTAGGAACAGCATCTGACTTTTTGAATGCAAAATTGGCTGGAATCATTAGCGGACACCATATCACGTTTGTAGAGCCCCAGAGGTGCCTAAACAGTGGAGCTCCCCCACAAGTGACCTCATTTTAGAAATTAGATCCCTCAATGAATTTATCTAGTTGTTTGGTGAGCACCTTGAACCCTCACGTGCTTCACAGAATTTTATATTGTTGAGTTGTGAAAATGAAAAATAAAAAATACATTTTTAACCATAAAAATGTTGCGTCAACCCCAATTTTTTTTTTTCATTACAGTAACAGGAGATAATGGACAATTTGACTTGTAATTTCTCCTGAGTACTCTAGTACCCCATATGTTGTTGAAAACTACTTTTGAGGCACAGTATAAAGTGAAGAAGGGAATGAGCACCATATTGGAGTGCAGATTTAGTTGAAATGTTTTGTGGATGCCATGTCACATTGGCAAAGCCCTTGAAGTGTCGAGAAAGCAGAAACCCCCCACAAATGACCCCATTTTAGAAACTGCACCCCAAAATGAATTCATCCAGGGGTGCAGTGAGCATATTGACACTACATGTGTGAAACAAAATTCTATAATATTAGGTGGTGGAGGAGAAAAAAAAAATACATTTTTACCACTAAAATGCACAAAATGTTGTTTTAACTTCAGATTTCCAATTTTCTCACTGGGAATTGGTAATATAGACCACATGTTACATAATTTCTGCTGAATGTGGCAATACCCCAGATGCGACTGTACAGCACAGTCTGACCGCACTGCAAGGCTCAGGAGGGTGAGACGCCATTTGATTTTTGGAGCACAAATTTTGCTAGAATAATTTGTGGACTTCATTTGCAGAGTCCCTAAGTGCCAGAACAGCAGAAATCCCCTCAAGTGACCATATTTTGGAAATTACACCCCTCTGGAAGTTCATCTGTGGGTGTTGTTATGATTTAACCTCTGCAAAACACCCATGAAGTCAAACACAATAAATGTTGCAGAATTAAAAATTGCAAATAAGTCCCTGCAGTGCCCAATACATTGTAGTGCCCTTACATTGTGCCCATCTCATGCATCTGGAGACACACACTTTGTAGATTAGACCAACGCTTCCCACTACAACAATGCCAACGATAACTGTGGTTTAAACACATTGTGGGGCTCAGAAGGAAGGGGGGCATTTGGATTTGGGGGGAAGATTTTTCTGGCTTTCTTTTTTTTGGGGGAGGGGGCGCTTTCCAGAGCCTTTGTGCTACCAGTAACATGGAAGCTTCCTATTTTTCCTTTAACAGATAAAGGACCTGAGCGGGGACTTGTGTTTTTGTGGGTTGATTTGAATGCTGTTTGGTAGCAGTTTGGGGGTACAGAACATTTTGGATCAGTCCACATTTATCCTGTGCTCTACGCTAAGCACTTATGTCTGGGTTTCCATCTACATCTTCGAAATACGTGATTCAGATAAAACCTCCGATGGATCCATTCATTGTAATCAGGCAGCAGAGTTACTCCAGACTCTGTTTGGCCTCTATTCATCTGTGTCCGTCTTTTCAAAAGTGAACAAAAGTGTTGATGAGGGCACTTTTGTGCTCGTCTAAAAAGACGTGTAAAAAGATGGACACCCCTGGACCACTGGCCACACATGAGGTCAAAGTGACTCCCTCTGCCTCATTACAGTGAATTTTCCATTGGGAATTTTGTCTGAATCACGTTTTTCAGAGATTTACATGTAATCCCAGGTGTAAGTGCTCACCGTAGAAAGCAGGATAAATGTGAGCTGCACCGTGCTACATTTTTTTTTATTTATTTAATGCATTTATTCCTGCTCTTTTTTTGGGGGGGGTAAAGGAACAATGCGATTTATGGGGCAAACGTAAAAAAATTGCAAAAACTAGATAGTCCAATATCACTTTCCATTTATTCTGAATGCACCAAATCTTTATTAATTTCTCACCAAGAAGAAAAAGTTTCCATTTACATTCATAAAATCTTGCTAAAAATGAGTTCCATATTCAAAAGAAATTGATTTTTTTTTGTTTGTTTTGCATCAATTAAAACTCACTTCGGAATTAACAAATTATATAAAAATTAGCACGAAAAAAAAGGCCACGTAGAAAAGGAAAAGTCCAGATTAAAGGAATTTACAATTATAATGATACAATTCAACAAATAGATGATACATTGGAGCAGAAAAGGCATCCGTTGGCATTGTCACCAGTGAGCATTATAATATTAGGGATTGGATACATTGACGACGTTCTAATGCATCTGACGACTCTAGAGGAAAACGGCATTAAGCATTTGATGTGGTGGCTCCGTTATTGCTATCACAAGGTGCTGCGGAGACAGTGGTGCTTCATCATAAGTTTAATCCTTATCAAAGTTGTGCTAATGGGTAAATCTAATAACCAAGCAGTTGAGCGGTGTTTGAGTCTATTGTGCAGTTTTGCGTTTTAGTCCCATCTTCATATCGATTGTCTTTGTAAATACAAGCAATTACAAAATTTACTGCATATTAAAATTTTCCTCCGTTCTTAAACTATCAACAATGTTTATTTTCTTTACATCCTGTTGCCATGGATACCGACCACTACTGTAAGAGCTTGTAAGCACTGTTTTAAAGCTGGCCACAAAGTCTTGTATAAATCATTTTAGCAGGGGCATTGGCCGGGGCGGAGGATCCTCTCCAGATGCTGCTTCACACAGATCAATTGTCCTGCAAATGATCTGGAAATTGTGAAAAATCCCCAATAATCGGACCCCCCCCCTTTAATGGTGCCATGGGCGGCCACCTAGTCTGCCTGAAAACACTCAGTTTCTATGGATTTTACCCAATAATTTTTGAAATAAGCAAAAGTGGGACCTCGCCTCCACAGACAGAAACTGATAATCACAATGCTATTGTTAGAGCTTAAAAGGAATCTGTCAGCAGGTTTTTGCTATGTCAGCTGAAGCCAGCATGCTGCAAAGGTTAACACAGAGGACTCCGGAATGCCTGTCTTGTCAAGGTCCGATCTGTTGTCTATTTTCTATGTTTGTTTAAGCAGCAGGACCCTTAGAATTGCTGGACTACAGGTAGTCCGGAACGCCCCCTCCTGTGTTTGACACTGCATTGTCAATGTGACAATGCTGACTTTTTCCATACACCAATACTGACTGTTTCCATACACGAATACTAACTGTTTCCATATGTCCCAATGTAGACTGTTTCCATATAGCCCAATGCTGACTATTTCTATACACCAATGTTGACTGTTTCCATATAACCCAATACTGACTGTTTCCATACTCAAATACTGTTTTCATACCCAATGCTGACTGTTTCCATACCCCAATGCTGACTGCTTCCATATCCCAATATTGTTTCCATACCCCAATACTGACTGTTTCCATATAGCCCAATGCTGACTGTTTCCATACACCAATGCTGAATGTTTGTATACCCAATACTGTTTCTATACCTCAATGCTGACTGTTTCCATGTCCAAAGCTGGCTGTTTCCATACCCAAATATTGTTTCCATATCCAATGCTGACTGTTTCCATACCCCAATGCTGACTGTTTCCATACCCCAATGTTGACTGTTTCCATATATTCCAATGCTGACTTTTTCCATACCACAATGCTGTTTCCATATACCCCAATGCTGACTGTTTCCATATAGCCCAATGCTGATTGTTTCCATATAGCCCAATGCTGTTTCCATGTAGCTCAATGCTGTTTCCATACCCCAATGCTGACTGTTTCCATACCCCAATGCTGACTGTTTCTATACCATAATGCTGACTGTTTCCATATATCCCAATGCTGACTGTTTCCATACCCCAATGCTGACTGTCTCCATGTAGCCCAATGCTGATTATTTCCATATAGCCCATGTTCTATAGTGGATGTTCTTTCTGCTACACCCCTGTATGTATATTACAAAGCATGGGATATGTCGAGCAGTAGTAATGCATCTGATGAAAGTCTCCAGTGTAGGCATGGACATTGGGCTGCATCTTCTTCTCTGGGTTTGCGCTGACTGCCATGCATTACTGCAGAGGACGTCGCCCTGTGCATGTTGTTGGGTGGTGCGATAAGCTGGTGCTAGTATAAGGCAGCAGAACTCTATGGATATTACTGGGAGTTTTACCTCCTGGAACGTTTTGGAAAATTCTAACAGAGGGAAAACCTCCTGGAGTTGATGTTCATTTTGGTAACGCCGATAAGTTTGAGGGGCGTAGAAAGGCCAAAGGAGGACATCATAGGGAAGTCACATAGGAGGTCGGAGAGCTCGTCCCTTTCCTCCAGTTCGTAGGTGGCATCGTTCAGCATCCGGCGGTGGAGGTGACAGGTCTGCTCAATCTTCAGCTTGTTGATGTCACTGCGGAGCCTCATCAGCTGCCGGGCCAACTGCTGGTCCTGAAGACGCATCTCTGTCTAAAATAAAAAAAAATACATTAATACAGCAGGAATCATTTTTCAACATTTTTTTTTTTGCACTGATAATGATAGATCATCGTTGGCCAAGACCATACAGCAGTATAACAAGACAGGTTCCACTCAGAACAGGCCTCGCCATGGCTGACAACCGAAGCGGAGTCCATGTGCTCAGTGTCATATTCTTTTCAGAATAGATGTATGAGTGCTGCCAGCATTAATGCATAGGATACAGGGGTGGGGGGGGGGTCCGCCTGTAACTGCTCAGAACATACGCTGCAAACTGCAGAAGTTATAGGGTTGCAGGGGTCCGCCTGTTAGTGCTCAAACCATACACCGCACACTGCAGAGGTTACAGGGTTGGGGGCGGTCTGCCTGTCAGTGCACAGACTATACACCACACACTGCATTCCATTGCTCTGCATAGCTGTCGTCCCAGAAGGAGGTCTCTTCTACAAATGATGCACAAGAAAGCATGCAAACATTTTGCTGAAGGCAAGCAGACTGAGGACATGGATTACTGGAACCATCCTGTGTTCTGATGAGACCAAGATAAACTTATTTGCTTCAGATGGTGTCAGGCGTGTATGGGGGCAACCAGGTGAGGAGGACAAAGACAAGTGTGTCCTGCCTACAGTCAGGCATGGTGGTGCAGGTTCATGGTTTGGGGCTGCATGAGTGCTGCCAGCTGTGAGGAGCTACAGTTCATTGAAGGAACCATGAATGACAACATGTCCTGTGACATACTGTAGCACAGCATGATCCCCTGCTTTATTATTCCAATATGATGATCCCAAACACCTCCAAGACTGCCACTGCCTCACTAAAGAAACTGTGGGTAAAGGTGCTGGACCAGCAAAATTTCTCCAGACCTGAACCCTATAGAGCATCTGAGGGGCCTCCTCAAATGGAAGGTGGAGGAGCGCAAGGTCTGTAGCATCCACCAGCTCCGGGATGTCGTCATGGAGGATGGAAGAGAAACCAGCGGCTCCTGTGAAGCTCTAGTGACCTCCAGGCCCAAGAGAGTTAAGGCAGAGCTGGAAAATAATAGCGGCCACACACAATATTCACAATTTGGGCACAATTTGTCCATTTTCACATAGGGGTGTACTCACTTTTGTTGAAGTGGTTTAGACATTAATGGCTGTGTGTTAAGTTATTTAGAGGACACCACGTTTACCCTGTTATACAAGCTGCGCAGTGTCATCCCAGGAAAAAATATAATAAAATATTTACAAAAATGTGAGGGGTGTACTCACTTTTGTGATATACTGTACATTTTTGTGTTACTCTTTACTGCATGGTGTCTTTCTCCTTATTTACACATAAGTAATTGCTTAGCCTTGTTGGAGAATCTGTTTCTGAATCCGTTTATCCATTTCAGTGCAGGAAAGAAAGCCCAGAAATCACTCTCTGCTGAACCCGAGCAGTGTCATCAGCATCAGGAGCAGACATACTGTCACTGCACCGGGATCCAAAGTTTGACGAGGCAACTAGTTCAGCTGGATATGCCTCTGGACGCACATTCAGCTCTAATCTATTGCGGTGCAGGAGACCTGTTGTGCCACTGTACTGCAATACAAGACACCAACCAATCAGAGGCCAGTGGCTGACATCGGCATACCTGTGACGGTCAGCGCAAGACAGTGAAATCAAACGCCATGGTGGGCATGCTGAACTCCGCTACCCATTACTGTAGAACAGGACATTGGGTGACGTGGAAGAAGAAGGTGAGAAGAATAGTTTATTTCTTTATTTTTCTTTATGTATTTGGAGAAAAGCAGAGAACAGTTTCTCAGGAAGGGGCCAGGATGGGTAATATACTATGAAGGGGGCCAAGATGGGGCACATGATACCAATAAGGGGCCAGGATGGGGAATATTATATTAGGACGGGGCCAGGATGTGGCATATTATACTATGAAGGGGTCAGGATGGGGCACATTATACCAGGAAGGGGTCAGGATGGGGCAAATTATACTATGAAGGGAACAGGATGGGGCTCATTATACTATGAAGGGGCCAAGATGGCGCTCATTATACCAGGAAGGGGCCTATGATGAGGCACATTTTACTAGGAAGAGGCCCAAGATGGGGCACATTATACCAGAAAGGGGCCAGGATGGAGTACATTAGACCATGGGTGGGAACAGGATGGGGCACATTATACCAGGAAGGTTCCAGGATTGGGGATATTAAACAAAGGAGGGGACCAATATTATACCAGGAAGTGGCCAGGATGGGGCACATTACACCAGGAAGGGGCCAGGATGGGGCACATTACACCAGGAAGGGGCCAGGATGGGGCACATTACAACAGGAAGGGGCCAGGGTGGGGCACATTACACCAGGAAGGGGCCAGGGTGGGGCACATTACACCAGGAAGGGGCCAGGATGGGGAACATTACACCAGGAAGGGGCCAGGGTGGGGCACATTACACCAGGAAGGGGCCAGGGTGGGGCACATTACACCAGGAAGGGGCCAGGATGGGGCATATTACACCAGGAAGGGGCCATGGTGGGGCACATTACACCAGGAAGGGGCCAGGATGGGGCACATTACACCAGGAAGGGGCCAGCGTAGGGCACATTATACCAGAAAGGGGCCAGGATGGAGCACATTAGACCAAGGTGCCGACCAGGATGGGGCACATTATACCAGGAAGGTTCCAGGATTGGGGACATTAAATTAAGGAGGGGACCAACATTATACCAGGAAGGGGCCAGAATGGGGCACATTACACTATGAAGGGGCCAGGATGCGGCACATTACACCAGGAAGGGGCCAGGGTGGGGCACATTACACCAGAAAGGGGCCAGGGTGGGGCACATTACACCAGGAAGGGGCCAGGATGGGGCACATTACACCAGGAAGGGGCCAGGGTGGGGCACATTACACCAGGAAGGGGCCAGGGTGGGGCACATTACACCAGGAAGGGGCCAGGATGGGGAACATTACACCAGGAAGGGGCCAGGATGGGGCACATTACATCAGGAAGGGGCCAGGATGGGGCACATTACACCAGGAAGGGGCCAGGGTGGGGCACATTACACCAGGAAGGGGCCAGGATGGGGCACATTACACCAGGAAGGGGCCAGCGTAGGGCACATTATACCAGAAAGGGGCCAAGATGGAGCACATTAGACCAAGGAGCCGACCAGGATGGGGCACATTATACCAGGAAGGTTCCAGGATTGGGGACATTAAATTAAGGAGGGGACCAACATTATACCAGGAAGGGGCTAGAATGGGGCACGTTACACTATGAAGGGGCCAGGATGCAGCACATTACACCAGGAAGGGGCCAGGGTGGGGCACATTACACCAGAAAGGGGCCAGGGTGGGGCACATTACACCAGGAAGGGGCCAGGATGGGGCACATTACACCAAGAAGGGGCCAGGATGGGGCACATTACACCAGGAAGGGGCCAGGATGAGGCACATTACACCAGGAAGGGGCCAGGGTGGGGCACATTATACCAGAAAGGGGCCAGGGTGGAGCACATTAGACCAAGGAGGGGACCAGGATGGGGCACATTATACCAGGAAGGGTCCGGGATTGAAGACATTAAACCAAGGAGGGGACAAACATTATACTAGTAAGGGACCAGGATGGGGCACATTACACCAGGAAGGGGCCAGGGTGGGGCACATTACACCAGGAAGGGGACAGGATGGGGCACATTACACCAGGAAGGGGCCAGGATGGGGCACATTACACCAGGAAGGGGCCAGGATGGGGCACATTACACCAGGAAGGGGCCAGGATGAGGTATATTACACCAGGAAGGGGCCAGGGTGGGGCACATTACACCAAGAAGGGGACAAACATTATACCAGGAAGGGGCCAGGATGGGGCACATTACACCAAGGAGGGGACCATGATGGGGTGCTTGATACCTGGAAAATGACCAGGATCTTCTGACTAAAGGAACTAGTGTGTGGTTTTGCATCTCACACTATTTAAGAAAAAAGTGGCTCAGCTGTAATACCAGGCACAACCTACCGATTCTGGTGGCGCTGTCTCTAGGAAAAAGCATTGATTTTAATATTTTAACAATTTTAGTTGCAAATAACTCCTGCATGTATTCTTCTTTACTCTCACTCCATGGACCCATCACACAGGCACTAACATTGTTTACAGCTATTAAAACCAGGCCCATTCAGAGAATGTTCTTAGGCCGCACTGAACGCTATTTTTATTTTTACAGTCTCCCAGAAAAAGCTTGTAAAGTAGATTAGATTGAAAAGGGCAATTCCACGGCTGCTATTTTCAATGGACGCAAAGAAATCCTTCACTTTGGCCGCGACCCAAAGGCATTTCTCACCAGCGCAGAAGATGTGAGATGGGCCCGGCCCCAGGAGATCTCCTCGGATCACTCCGCCATCTACTTTACACTTATTATTTATCAGATAACTAAGACTTGGACCAGATCCATGCACTAAATACCGCAACAAATGGGGTCTGGCCGTCTGCTGCTCAGCGCCAAAGCAAAAAGCAAGAAATGCAGAATTATATCCCTGAGGGAACAAATGCTAGATATATGCAAAATGCAGCACAAAGTAGTATAAGGGAATATAAAGATGTGCAATAGATCAATCTACAGCAATCACTCCTAAATAATAAAGATTAGATGTGAAAAATAAATATACAAAAAATAACTACTATAATACTGGCCCTATGTACAAGAATATAACTACTATAATACTGCCCCTATGTACAAGAATATAACTACTATAATACTGCTCCTATATACAAGAATATAACTACTATAATACTGCCCCTATGTACAAGAATATAACTACTATAATACTGCCCCTATGTACAAGATTATAACTACTATAATACTGCCCCCTATGTACAAGAATATAACTACTATAATACTGCACCCTATGTACAAGAATATAACTACTATAATACTGCTCTTATGTACAAGAATATAACTACTATAATACTGCCCCTATGTACAAGAATATAACTACTATAATACTGCCTCCTATGTACAAGAATATAACTACTATAATACTGCCCCTATGTACAAGAATATAACTACTATAATACTGCTCCTATGTACAAGAATATAACTACTATAATACTGCCCCTATGTACAAGAATATAACTACTATAATACTGCCCCTATGTACAAGATTATAACTACTATAATACTGCCCCCTATGTACAAGAATATAACTACTATAATACTGCACCCTATGTACAAGAATATAACTACTATAATACTGCTCTTATGTACAAGAATATAACTACTATAATACTGCCCCTATGTACAAGAATATAACTACTATAATACTGCTCCTATGTACAATAATATAACTACTATAATACTGCCCCTATGTACAAGAATATAACTACTATAATACTGCTCCTATGTACAAGATTATAACTACTATAATACTGCTCCTATGTACAAGAATATAACTACTATAATACTGCCCCCTATGTACAAGAATATAACTACTATAATACTGCTCCTATGTACAAGAATATAACTACTATAATACTGCCCCTATGTACAAGAATATAACTACTATAATACTGCCCCTATGTACAAGAATATAACTACTATAATACTGCCTCCTATGTACAAGAATATAACTACTATAATACTGCTCCTATGTACAGGAATATAACTACTATAATACTGCCCCTATGTACAAGAATATAACTACTATAATACTGCCCCTATATACAAGAATATAACTACTATAATACTGCCCCTATGTACAAGAATATAACTACTATAATACTGTCCCTATGTACAAGAATATAACTGCTATAATACTGCCCCTATATACAAGAATATAACTACTATAATACTGCTCCTATGTACAAGAATATAACTACTATAATACTGCCCCTATGTACAAAAATATAACTATTATAATACTGCTCCTATGTACAAGAATATAACTATTATAATACTGCCCCTATGTACAAGAATATAACTACTATAATACTGCTCCTATATACAAGAATATATCTACTATAATACTGCTCCCTATGTACAAGAATATAACTACTATAATACTGCCCCTATGTACAAGAATATAACTACTATAATACTGCCCCCTATCTACAAGAATATAACTACTATAATACTGAACCCTATGTACAAGAATATAACTACTATAATACTGCCCCCTATGTACAAGAATATAACTACTATAATACTGTCCCTATGTACAAGAATATAACTACTATAATACTGCCCATATGTACAAGAATATAACTACTATAATACTGCCCCCTATCTACAAGAATATAACTACTATAATACTGAACCCTATGTACAAGAATATAACTACTATAATACTGCCCCCTATGTACAAGAATATAACTACTATAATACTGCCCATATGTACAAGAATATAACTACTATAATACTGCTCCTATGTACAAGAATATAACTACTATAATACTGCCCATATGTACAAGAATATAACTACTATAATACTGCCCCTATGTACAAGAATATAACTACTATAATACTGCTCCTATATACAAGAATATATCTACTATAATACTGCTCCCTATGTACAAGAATATAACTACTATAATACTGCCCCTATGTACAAGAATATAACTACTATAATACTGCCCCCTATCTACAAGAATATAACTACTATAATACTGAACCCTATGTACAAGAATATAACTACTATAATACTGCCCCCTATGTACAAGAATATAACTACTATAATACTGTCCCTATGTACAAGAATATAACTACTATAATACTGCCCCCTATGTACAAGAATATAACTACTATAATACTGCCCCCATGTACAAGAATATAACTACTATAATACTGCCCCTATGTACAAGAATATAACTACTATAATACTGCCCCTATGTACAAGAATATAACTACTATAATACTGCCCCCTATGTACAAGAATATAACTACTATAATACTGCCCATATGTACAAGAATATAACTACTATAATACTGAACCCTATGTACAAGAATATAACTACTATAATACTGCCCCTATGTACAAGAATATAACTACTATAATACTGCCCCTATGTACAAGAATATAACTACTATAATACTGCCCCCTATGTACAAGAATATAACTACTATAATACTGCCCATATGTACAAGAATATAACTACTATAATACTGCCCCTATGTACAAGAATATAACTACTATAATACTGCCCAGATGTACAAGAATATAACTACTAAAATACTGCCCCCTATGTACAAGAATATAACTACTATAATACTGCCCATATGTACAAGAATATAACTACTATAATACTGCCCCCTATGTACAAGAATATAACTACTATAATACTGCCCATATGTACAGGAATATAACTACTATAATACTGCTTCTATGTACAAGAATATAACTACTATAATAGTGCCCCCTATGTACAAGAATATAACTACTATAATACTGCTCCTATGTACAGGAATATAACTACTATAATACTGCCCCCTATGTACAAGAATATAACTACTATAATACTGCCCCCTATGTACAAGAATATAACTACTATAATACTGCTCCTATGTACAGAAATATAACTACTATAATACTGCCCCTATGTACAAGAATATAACTACTATAATACTGCCTCTATGTACAAGAATATAACTACTATAATACTGCCCCTATGTACAAGAATATAACTACTATAATACTGCCTCTATGTACAAGAATATAACTACTATAATACTGCCCCCTATGTAGAAGAATATAACTACTATAATACTGCTCCTATGTACAGGAATATAACTACTATAATACTGCCCCTATGTACAAGAATATAACTACTATAATACTGCCTCTATGTACAAGAATATAACTACTATAATACTGCTCCTATGTACAAGAATATAACTACTATAATACTGCTCCTATGTACAGGAATATAACTACTATAATACTGCCCCCTATGTACAAGAATATAACTACTATAATACTGCTCCTATGTACAAGAATATAACTACTATAATACTGCCCCTATATACAAGAATATAACTACTATAATACTGCCCCTATGTACAAGAATATAACTACTATAATACTGCCCCTATGTACAAGAATATAACTACTATAATACTGCCCCTATGTACAAGAATATAACTACTATAATACTGCCCCTATATACAAGAATATAACTACTATAATACTGCCTCTATGTACAAGAATATAACTACTATAATACTGCCCCTATGTACAAGAATATAACTACTATAATACTGCCTCCTATGTACAAGTATATAACTACTATAATACTGCTCCTATGTACAGGAATATAACTACTATAATACTGCCCCTATGTACAAGAATATAACTACTATAATACTGCCCCTATATACAAGAATATAACTACTATAATACTGCCCCTATGTACAAGAATATAACTACTATAATACTGCCCCTATGTACAAAAATATAACTATTATAATACTGCTCCTATGTACAAGAATATAACTATTATAATACTGCGCCTATGTACAAGAATATAACTACTATAATACTGCTCCTATATACAAGAATATATCTACTATAATACTGCTCCCTATGTACAAGAATATAACTACTATAACACTGCCCCTATGTACAAGAATATAACTACTATAATACTGCCCCCTATCTACAAGAATATAACTACTATAATACTGCACCCTATGTACAAGAATATAACTACTATAATACTGCCACCTATGTACAAGAATATAACTACTATAATACTGTCCCTATGTACAAGAATATAACTACTATAATACTGCCTCCTATGTACAAGAATATAACTACTATAATACTGCCCCCTATGTACAAGAATATAACTACTATAATACTGCTCCTATGTACAGGAATATAACTACTATAATACTGCCCCTATGTACAAGAATATAACTACTATAATACTGCCTCTATGTGCAAGAATATAACTACTATAATACTGCTCCTATGTACAAGAATATAACTACTATAATACTGCCTCTATGTACAAGAATATAACTACTATAATACTGCTCCCTATGTACAAGAATATAACTACTATAATACTGCTCCTATGTACAAGAATATAACTACTATAATTCTGCCCCCTATGTACAAGAATATAACTACTATAATACTGCCTCTATGTACAAGAATACAACTACTATAATACTGCCCCCTATGTACAAGAATATAACTACTATAATACTGCTCCTATGTACAGGAATATAACTACTATAATACTGCCCCTATGTACAAGAATATAACTACTATAATACTGCTCCTATGTACAAGAATATAACTACTATAATACTGCCTCTATGTACAAGAATATAACTACTATAATACTGCTCCTATGTACAAGAATATAACTACTATAATACTGCCCCCTATGTACAAGAATATAACTACTATAATACTGCCCCCTATGTACAAGAATATAACTACTGTAATACTGCCTCTATGTACAAGAATATAACTACTATAATACTGCTTCTATGTACAAGAATATAACTACTATAATACTGCCTCTATGTACAAGAATATAACTACTATAATACTGCCCCCTATGTACAAGAATATAACTACTATAATACTGCTTCTATGTACAAGAATATAACTACTATAATACTGCCTCTATGTACAAGAATATAACTACTATAATACTGCCCCTATGTACAAGAATATAACTACTATAATACTGCCTCTATGTACAAGAATATAACTACTATAATACTGCTCCTATGTACAAGAATATAACTACTATAATACTGCCTCTATGTACAAGAATATAACTACTATAATACTGCTCCTATGTACGTACAGGAATATATAACATTTGAATACATTATGCACTGAGGTTTCTGGGTCTGGGGGAAGTGACCTCCCTTGATCTGGGGTGTGTGTTGGAGACTGGCGCTTTGTTTGGCTTTTTACAGCATTTGGCAGTATGAGGGGATGAGGCCGGGTCTTTTATGCGCTGGAACAAGTGGATGTTGAGCTCCTCGGTGCAGGCTGGCGTCTGGGTGAGATGTATTTTTGGAAAGGACGGAATTTTAAGGATCATCCTGTTACTGACATAAATACTAAAAGACCCCGGCGGTGGAGATCAGAAGCCGCTGCCAGTCACTGGTATAATGCTGCTGCTCCTGTATGGACATCCTTTGTGCAGACGGAGTTTTTTCGAGGTGTTCATAAATAATGAGTTTTTCAAACAGAACCCAATACAACAATTAATCCTGAGGTTTTGGAGACATTTTTCATTTCCAGAATCGCAGAACGTCCTTTCTTCTTTTTAAAAACTCTGTAGCATCTCCTTTCTAAAAAAAAGACATCATGTGTATTTCTAATATATAAAGCTCAGTGTATGTGTGTATATATGTGTATGTGTGTATGTCCGCTAAAGGAATCCGCACCGTCGCATTTACAATCACGAAATTTTGCACAGACGCCCCATGTGACCCAGGGAACGTCATAGACTATGTTTGGGCTGGAAAATTTAACCCCGCACTTTCCAGTTACGCTACAAAAATCCTGCAGCCATTAAACTGAATGGAGGTGGGAGCTACAGGCTATTAATAGCAACTGTCAGTGGTTGCTATAGGAACAAAATAAACTGTTAGTATAAGAAGCTTATGTGTGAGGTAAAAAGATGTCAGTGGTGAGACAGATAGAGAAAGACAAAGACAGATGGGGAAAGAGACAGTTGGGCAAAGAGACAGCCGGGCACAGAGACAGACCTGGAAATAGACAGACCTGGAAACAGAGAGAGCGGGAAAGAGACAGAGCGGGAAAGAGACAGCCAGAGACAGAGCGGGAAAGAGACAGCCGGGCAAAGAGACAGAGCGGGAAAGAGACAGGGCAGTAAAGAGACAGCCAGGCAAAAAGACAGAGCAGTAAAGAGACAGAGCGGGAAAGAGACAGCCGGGCAAAGAGACAGAGCGGGAAAGAGACAGAGCAGTAAAGAGACAGCCGGGCAAAAAGACAGAGCAGTAAAGAGACAGAGCGGGAAAGAGACAGCCGGGCTAAGAGACAGAGCGGCAAAGAGACAGACGGGCAAAGAGACAGACGGGCAAAGAGACAGACGGGCAAAGAGACAGACGGGCAAAGAGACAGACAGGCAAAAAGACAGACGGGCAAAGAGACAGAGCGGGAAAGAGGCAGAGCGG
>NC_134355.1:671949808-671952372 GCF_048569485.1 Anomaloglossus baeobatrachus | reverse complement strand
GAGAGTGGGAAAGAGGGAGAGTGGGAAAGAGGGAGAGTGGGAAAGAGGAGAGAGTGGGAGAGAGGGGAGAGTGGAAAGAGGGAGAGTGGGAGAGTGGGAGAGTGGGAGAGAGGGAGAGTGGGAGAGGAGGGAGAGTGGGAAAGAGGGAGAGATGGAGAGTGGGAAGAGAGGGAGAGAGTGGGAAGAGGGAGAGTGGGAAAGAGGGAGAGTGGGGAAAGAGGGAGAGTGGGAAAGAGGGAGAGTGGGAGAGAGGGAGAGTGGGAGAGAGGGAGAGTGGGAGAGAGGGAGAGTGGGAGGGAGAGAGGGAGAGTGGAGAGAGAGGGAGAGTGGGAGAGAGGGAGAGGTGGGAAAGAGCGAGAGTGGGAAGAGGGAGAGTGGGAGAGAGGGAGAGTGGGAAAGTGGAGAGTGGGAAAGAGGGAGAGTGGGAAAGAGGGAGAGTGGGAGAGAGGGAGAGTGGGAGAGTGGGAGAGTGGGAGAGTGGGAGAGAGGGAGAGTGGGAGAGTGGGAGAGAGGGAGAGAGGGAGAGTGGGAAAGAGGGAGAGTGGGAGAGAGGGAGAGTGGGAAAGAGGAGAGTGGGAGAGAGGGAGAGTGGGAAAGAGGGAGAGATGGAGAGTGGTAGAGAGGGAGATGGGAAAGAGGGAGAGTGGGAGAGAGGGAGAGTGGGAGAGGGGGAGACTGGGAAAGAGGGAGAGATGGGAGAGTGGGAGAGAGGGGAGAGTGGGAGAGAGGGGAGAGTGGGAAAGTGGGAGAGTGGGAAAGAGGGAGAGTGGGAAAGAGGGAGAGTGGGCGAGTGGGAGAGAGGGAGAGTGGGAGAGAGAGGGAGAGTGGGAGAGAGGGAGAGTGGGAAAGAGGGAGAGTGGGAGAGAGAGGGAGAGTGGGAAAGAGGAAGAGTGGGAGAGAGGGAGAGTGGGAGAGAGGGAGAGTGGGAGAGTGGGAGAGAGAGGAGAGTGGGAGAGAGGGAGAGTGGGAGAGAGGGAGAGTGGGAAAGAGGGAGAGTGGGAGAGAGGGAGAGTGGGAGAGGAGAGAGTGGGAGAGATGGAGAGTGGGGAAAGAGGGAGAGATGGAGAGTGGGAGAGAGGAAGACTGGGAAAGAGGGGAGAGTGGGAGAGAGGGAGAGTGGGAGAGGGGAGACTGGGAAAGAGGGAGAGATGGAGAGTGGGAGAGAGGAGAGTGGGAGAGAGGGAGAGTGGGAAAGTGGGAGAGAGTGGGAAAGAGGGAGAGTGGGAAAGAGGGAGAGTGGGCGAGTGGGAGAGAGGGAGAGTGGGAAAGTGGGAGTGTGGGAGAGAGTGTGGGATAGAGGAGGGAGAGTGGGAGAGAGGGAGAATGGAGAGAGAGAGAGTGGGAGAGAGGGAGAGTAGGAAAGAGGGAGAGTGGGAGAGTGGGAGAGAGAGGAGAGTGGGAGAGAGGGAGAATGGGAGAGAGAGAGTGGGAAAGAGGGAGAGTGGGCGAGAGGGAGAGTGGGAAAGAGGGAGAGTGGAGAGTGAGAGAGAGAGGGAGAGTTGGAAAGAGGGAGAGAGTGTGAGAGTGGGGGAGTGGTTAGAATGGGAGAGAGGGGAGAGTGGGAGAAAGGGGGAGATGGAGAGTGGGAAAGTGGTTAGAATGGGAGAGTTGGAAAGAGGGAGAGTGGGAGAATGGGAGAGCGGGGAGAGTAGGAAAGAAGGAGAGATGGAGAGTGGGAGAGTAGTTAGAATGGGAGAGTGGGGAAAATGAGAGAATGTGAGAGAGGGAGAGTGGGAAAGACGGAGAGATGGAGAGTGGGAGGTTGGTTATGAATGGGAGAGTGGGAGAATGGGAGAGAGAGATGGAGACTTAGTTACTATCCTGGGCAACATCAGGTACAACAGGGTATATACAGTATATACACAGTGTATTATATATACTATATATATATCTATATACATATATGTGTATATATATATATACTATATATATATATATATATATATATATATATATATTCTATATATAAGCTCAATAACTCTCTTGTCTTGAGAAATAGAGGGGCAGTTCTATACTGTGTAGCTGTCATAAGTGCATGAGGGAGACCTTGGGCGATTCTGGAATTGAGAAAGTCACAATGCCTTATTGCTTTGCACATCCACTACTGATACTTGAATGCCAGCTTCTTGCTAGTATTGCTGCAAGGGTCAAGCACCCTTTCCTGCTGGCTGCTGGCCATAACTTTTAATCCCAGGTGCAGCTCTTTGCTATCACTCCCCTTCACTATTTAATGTCATGTTCCTAATGAGATGATGCCTGTGATAGAAACTGAATCCTTATTTCCATGTGGTCCACTTTGGAAGGGGCCTGCTCTGGAAGACGTTTTTCACGTCATTTTTTGCCGCCGTGGTGTTAGATGCATTGAAGCTGCTTGAAGTGTTTTTCCTTTTCATGTCTGCTTCCCCTGTCTATTTTCATAACCTTGTGTTTCTGTATTGTAGTGGCAAGACTAGTGCTGTCGTCGGCCTGCTCACTAGTCAGGATGAGTTTAGGAAAAGCGAGAGCTTAAGAACGTGGTCGGCGACGGGGCGAAAGAACCTGTATAGGAACGTCAGGGAGTGCAG
>NC_134355.1:671514808-671577308 GCF_048569485.1 Anomaloglossus baeobatrachus | reverse complement strand
TATATACAAGAATATAACTACTATAATACTGCCCCTATATACAAGAATATAACTACTATAATACTGCCCCCTATGTACAAGAATATAACTACTATAATACTGCTCCCTATGTACAAGAATATAACTACTATAATACTGCTCCTATGTACAAGAATATAACTACTATAATACTGCCCCTATGTACAAGAATATAACTACTATAATACTGCCCCCTATGTACAATAATATAACTGCTATAATACTGCCCTCTATGTATAAGAACATAACTACTATAATACTGCCCCTATGTACAAGAATATAACTGCTATAATACTGCCCTCTATGTACCAGAATATAACTACTATAATACTGCCCTCTATGTACAAGAATATAACTACTATAATACTGCCCCTATGTACAAGAATATAACTACTATAATACTGCCCCTATGTACCAGAATATAACTACTATAATACTGCCCTCTATGTACAAGAATATAACTACTATAATACTGCCCCTATGTACAAGAGTATAACTACTATAATACTGCCCTCTATGTACACGAATATAGCTACTATAATACTGCCCCTATGTACAAGAATATAACTACTATAATACTGCTCCTATGTACAAGAATATAACTACTATAATACTGCTCCTATATACAAAAATATAACTACTATAATACTGCCTCTATGTACAAGAATATAACTACTATAATACTGCCCCTATATACAAGAATATAACTACTATAATACTGCCCCTATATACAAGAATATAACTACTATAATACTGCCCCCTATGTACAAGAATATAACTACTATAATACTGCTCCCTATGTACAAGAATATAACTACTATAATACTGCCCCTATGTACAAGAATATAACTACTATAATACTGCCCCTATGTACAAGAATATAACTACTATAATACTGCAACTATGTACAAGAATATAACTCCTATAATACTGCCCCCTATATACAAGAACTATAATACTGCCCCTATGTACAAGAATATAACTACCATAATCCTGCCCCTATGTACAAGAATATAACTACTATAATACTGCCCCCTATGTACAAGAATATAACTCCTATAATACTGCCCCCTATGTACAAGAATATAACTACCATAATACTGCCCCTATGTACAAGAATATAACTACTATAATACTGCAACTATGTACAAGAATATAACTCCTATAATACTGCCCCCTATGTACAAGAATATAACTACTATAATACTGCCCCTATGTACAAGAGTATAACTACTATAATACTGCCCTCTATGTACAAGAATATAACTACTATAATACTGCTCCTATATACAAGAATATAACTACTATAATACTACCCCTATATACAAGAATATAACTACTATAATACTACCCCTATGTACAAGAATATAACTACTATAATACTGCCCCTATGTACAAGAATATAACTACTATAATACTACCCCCTATATACAAGAATATAACTACTATAATACTGCCCCTATGTACAAGAATATAACTACTATAATACTGCTCCTATGTACAAGAATATAACTACTATAATACTGCCCCTATGTACAAGAATATAACTACTATAATACTGCAACTATGTACAAGAATATAACTCCTATAATACTGCCCCCTATATACAAGAACTATAATACTGCCCCTATGTACAAGAATATAACTACCATAATCCTGCCCCTATGTACAAGAATATAACTACTATAATACTGCCCCCTATGTACAAGAATATAACTCCTATAATACTGCCCCCTATGTACAAGAATATAACTACCATAATACTGCCCCTATGTACAAGAATATAACTACTATAATACTGCAACTATGTACAAGAATATAACTCCTATAATACTGCCCCCTATGTACAAGAATATAACTACTATAATACTGCCCCTATGTACAAGAGTATAACTACTATAATACTGCCCTCTATGTACAAGAATATAACTACTATAATACTGCTCCTATATACAAGAATATAACTACTATAATACTACCCCTATATACAAGAATATAACTACTATAATACTACCCCTATGTACAAGAATATAACTACTATAATACTGCCCCTATGTACAAGAATATAACTACTATAATACTACCCCCTATATACAAGAATATAACTACTATAATACTGCCCCTATGTACAAGAATATAACTACTATAATACTGCTCCTATGTACAAGAATATAACTACTATAATACTGCTCCTATATACAAAAATATAACTACTATAATACTGCTCCTATATACAAGAATATAACTACTATAATACTACCCCCTATATACAAGAATATAACTACTATAATACTGCCCCTATGTACAAGAATATAACTACTATAATACTACCCCCTATATACAAGAATATAACTACTATAATACTGCCCCTATGTACAAGAATATAACTACTATAATACTGCCCCTATGTACAAGAATATAACTACTATAATACTGCTCCTATGTACAAGAATATAACTACTATAATACTGCTCCTATATACAAAAATATAACTACTATAATACTGCCCCTATGTACAAGAATATAACTACTATAATACTGCTCCTATGTACAAGAATATTACTACTATAATACTGCTCCTATGTACAAGAATATAACTACTATAATACTGCCCCTATGTACAAGAATATAACTACTATAATACTACCCCCTATATACAAGAATATAACTACTATAATACTGCCCCTATGTACAAGAATATAACTACTATAATACTGCTCCTATGTACAAGAATATAACTACTATAATACTGCTCCTATATACAAAAATATAACTACTATAATACTGCTCCTATATACAAGAATATAACTACTATAATACTACCCCCTATATACAAGAATATAACTACTATAATACTGCCCCTATGTACAAGAATATAACTACTATAATACTACCCCCTATATACAAGAATATAACTACTATAATACTGCCCCTATGTACAAGAATATAACTACTATAATACTGCCCCTATGTACAAGAATATAACTACTATAATACTGCTCCTATGTACAAGAATATAACTACTATAATACTGCTCCTATATACAAAAATATAACTACTATAATACTGCCCCTATGTACAAGAATATAACTACTATAATACTGCTCCTATGTACAAGAATATTACTACTATAATACTGCTCCTACTGTATGTATATGATTTTACTAGAAGTCACAGACATGTCTAGTGTATACTATAGCAGTGATATAATCTTGAGTTTTAACCTGTGATGTTCTGTATCCCCCTGCGCTACGTGCAGACACATCTGCGCCATTGATAATGTGCGGGGCGGCCTACACGTAGAAGACAGGCATCAGTGCCAGGCGCCAGCATGGGTCAGGCTGCCTGTCTACATGGGCTTTGTCCTCACCAGCACTGAAAACATATGGCGTCACGGGTGACCTCAGCTTCCTTCCAGAAGACAGAGGAAGATGCTGGTTATTTTGGCTTTTATACAGAGTCCTGCAGAAGCTCAGGGCCCGACATCAAACATGCAGCCACTGTCTGGACTTATCAGTGACTGCTTCTTCCAGGGTGTAGTCCTCTGTGGTGCCTGGCAGCATGGCTGACCCCAGGCTCACGCTCTTTACTTCCATGGCTGAACTCCTGACCACTGTCCAACCTGCTATGTAATGAGCCTAATGTATTATCACTGCGGTATATGTTCTGTGCCCAATATGGCGGCCCTGGGTTCAAATCCAACTAAAGTCCACTTGTATATTGTAATCGTTTGTGTGGGATCCTCCAATTATTCTGGATATTGATCGCACTCAGAAAAAGCATAATGATAGATTAATTTGGAAATTAGATGTGAGTAAGATGACCTGTCACTTGCCATAAATAGATTATTTTATCACCTGTTGTAAATGTCGCTGTTCTCCTGAATCCGGCGATGTTTTTCTTTTCTTCCTGCTCCTCTCCGTTCTTGAGATATGGCCTCTTCTTCCCTGTATATAAATCTAGTCTTATTGGCCAAGTGGGCGTGGTCTTCAATATGACACCCACAGAGAAGAATTGAGGACCCTGCCCACTTGACTAACAAGACTATATTTATATACTGGTACTAATTGACCATATATGAGGAATGGAGGGGAGCAGGAACAAAAGGAAAACATCTCCGGATTCAGTAGAACAGCGACATTTACAACAGGAAATAAAATGATATTTTTATTATTTTTATGGCAAAAGAC
This sequence comes from Anomaloglossus baeobatrachus, assembly GCF_048569485.1. Taxonomy (NCBI): domain Eukaryota; kingdom Metazoa; phylum Chordata; class Amphibia; order Anura; family Aromobatidae; genus Anomaloglossus; species Anomaloglossus baeobatrachus. Next base: position 671,573,100 of record NC_134355.1, on the reverse strand, counting down.
AGGTAATTTTATTTTATAGGAAATGTAGTTACATGGTGCAAATGCCGCTGTTCTCCTGAATCCGGCGATGTTTTTCTTTTCTTCCTGCTCCTCTCCGTTCTTGAGATATGGCCTTTTCTTCCCTGTATATAAATCTAGTCTTATTGGCCAAGTGGGCGTGGTCTTCAATATGACACCCACAGAGAAGAATTGAGAACTCTGCCCACTTGAATAACAAGAATAGATTTATATACAGGTAATAATTGGCCATACCTTGGGAATGGAGAGGAGCAGGAACAAAAGGAAAATGATTCCAGATTCAGGAGAACAGCGGCATTTACATCAGGTAATAAAATGATATTTTTATTATTTTTATGGCAAAAGACAGATAATTTTATTTTATAGGAAATGTAGTTACTTGGTGAGAATGTCGCTGTTCTCCTGAATCCGGCGATGTTTTTCTTTTCTTCCTGCTCCTCTCCGTTCCTGAGATACGGCCTCTTCTTCCCAGGATATAAATCTAGTCTTGTTTGTCAAGTGGGTGTGGTCATCAAGAACACACCCACAGAGATTTGTGAACTCCACCCACTTTCCTAACAAGACTATATTTATATAGAGGGAAAAGGGAGCAATATCTCGGGAATGGAGAGTCACAGAAACAAAAGAAAGACTACTCCGGATTCAGGAGAACAGTGATATCTACAACAGGTAATAAAATATTTTTATGGCAAAAGACAGGTAATTTTATTTTGTAGGAAATGTAGTTACCTGGTGTAAATGTCGCTGTTCTCCTGAATCCAGGGATGTTTTTTTCTTTTCTTCCTGCTCATCTCCGTTCCCGAGATACAGTCGCTTCTACCCTGTACATAAATCTAGTCTTATTGGCCAAGTGGGCGTGGTCCTCAAGATGACACCCACAGAAAAGAATTGAGAACCCTGCCCACTTGATAACAAGACTAGATTTATATACAGGTAGTAATTGGCCATATCTTGGGAATGGAGAGGAGCAGGAACAAAAGGAAAATGATTCCGGGTTCAGGAGAACAGTGGCATTTACACCAGGTAATACAATGATATTTTTATTATTTTTATGGCAAAAGACAGGTAATTTTATTTTATAGGAAATTTAGTTACCTGGTGCAAATGCCGCTGTTCTCCTGAATCCGGCGATGTTTTTCTTTTCTTCCTGCACCTCTCCGTTCCCGAGATACGGCCTCTTCTACCCTGTACATAAATCTAATCGTATTGGCCAAGTGGGCGTTGTCCTCAAGATGACACCCCCAGAGAAGAATTGAGAACCCTTCCCACTTGACTAACAAGGCTAGATTTATATACAGGTAATAATTGGCCATATCTTGGGACTGGAGATGAGCAGGAACATAAGAAAAACTAGTTCGTATTCAGGAGAATAGTGGCATTTACACCAGGTAATAAAATGACATATTTATGGCAAGAGACAAGTAATTTTATTTTATAGGTAATTAGGTAGGTAATTAGTATTACTTGGTGAGAATGTCGCTGTTCTCCTGAATCCGGGGATGTTTTTCTTTTTTTCCTGCTCCTCTCCGTTCCTGAGATATGGCCTCTTCTTTCCAGGATATAAATCTAGTCTTGTTAGTCAAGTGGTCATGGTTATCAAGAACACACCCACAGGATGTGTGAACTCCACCCATTTGACTAATAAGACTAGATTTATATACAGGGAAAAAGGAGCAATATCTCGGGAATAGAAAGTCACAGAAAAAAAAGAAAAACGACTCCGGATTCAGGAGAACAGTGACATTTCCTCCAGGTAGAAAAAAATTACATATTTATGGCAAGTGACAGGTCCTTTAATTCTGTTCTTCCAAGGAAACTGTCAACAAGGTGCTGTTGATGGATCTGACATTCTTAATATGTCTCTTTTCATTACATACGGTGTCTAGTTGTGAAAATACTGCTTGATCAGGAGCAATTTACAATGGTGGTCTGTTTTGTCCACTTCTCCAGTTTTAAAAGCTTGCCCATTGATTTCGATAGGTCCCATGTACTGCATTCACAGTAATCAGCCTCTTCCCTCTGCTGAGGACTGTTATTGTACAGAGATGACGAATCTAAACCATCCATGTGTGATACATTCCTTGAGAGTAGAACCAAAATTAAAGGGGGTCTCCACTTTCAAAAAGGAGCAAAACATCAGAGGTATTATTAATTCCTTGGTCGGGCCTCCTACCTACTGTTCCAGTCTCAGTGTTTTGACTGCAGCGGAAATCTATACACAGCTGCTGAGCTCCGTGATTGGCTAGAGCGGTAACTTGAGCTGCTCACATGACTTTACCGCTGCAGCCAAAAACACTGAGACCAGAGCAGCGCCGGGGGGCCGGAACTGGATAAAGGGTGGGTGACTGCTGAATTTGGGATTTTAGGTATTTTACGAACTTTTTTCTGAAAGTAGACAACCCCTTTAACATTAATCTAAGCATTATCCTAAGGCAAGAAACTGTTATAAAAATAAGCTGAGCTGTAGATGTGACCAAGGCTGGAGCATAGGAAAAACGATCTACAGAAGACCCTCAAGGACCCTTCACAAATATGGAGTATTTCCCCCACCTTGTGGTAGAGACTGTGAACAGCAGGTCGGTAGTGTAAATGCAGATATACTGTAAAATAGGAGAAAAAGGGCAAAGAAAACCCCTATACATACTGGCTGTATAGCGGTGGCATTAACTGGGCACAATATGGCACTACTACTAGAAGACTACAGTAATGATTTTCTCCATTTTTCTTATTTTTTATTTTTCTTTTTTTATGGAGACCTTAGTCGCCTGCATTGCTCAGGTGGATTTTGGCCCATTCTTCCACACATACTCCTCACATCCTGCAGGTACCGGCTCCTTCTATGATCTGAGCTTTAGTTCTTTCTATACATTTTCTATTGGATTCAGCTCCGGTGATCGGCTCGGCCATTCTAGGCGATCTATTTTCCTTCTCTGAAACCACTTAAGAGTTTGCTTGGCGGTGTGTCTGGGATCATTGTGTTGCTGAAATGTCCACCCTTGTTTCATCTTCGTCATCCTGGTAGACGGCAGCAGATCTTTATCAGGAATGTCTCACTACATTTGTCCATTCCTCCTTCCTTCAGTTATATGAAGTTTATCCATGCTGTATACTGAAAAACAGCCCCACATCATGATGTTCTCACCTCCAAACTTTAATGTAATTGATGTTTTTGGGGTGATTTGCTTTTTGGCCTCCAAACAAGATGTATTATGGCCTCCAAAGAGTCTCCTCTGACCACAATATATTTTCCAGCATTTCACAGGCTTATCTAAATGTTGTTGAGCAAACTATGAAAAGCTTTTTCAGCAATGGAGTGTTGCGTTGTGAGCGTGCATACAGGAGCGTGCATACAGGAGCGTGCATACAGGAGCGTGCATACAGGCCATGGAGGGGGGGGTGCATTACTTATTGCTTTCTTTAAAACAATGGTACCTGCTGATTCCAGGTCTTTCTGCAGCTCTCCACAGGTGGCCCCTTGGCTCTTGGACAACTCTTCTGATAATTCGTTTCACTCCTCTGTCTGAAATCTTGCAGGGAGCACTTGGCCAGTTTATGGGGAAATTATGTTCTTTCCCTTTCCAGATTATGGCCAAAACAGTGCTCACTGGAACCTTCAGGAGTTTATAAATTCTTCTGTAACCAATGCCATCAGTATCTTTTTCAATAATAAGGTTCCAAAGGTCTTGAGACAGCTCACTGATTTTACCCATCATGAGATGTTTCTTGTGTGGCACCTTGGTAATGAGACACTCTTTTGTAGGTCATCAGATGAACCAGATCATATTATTTTTCACTAACTGGAAGAATTGCTTTCTAGTTACTGTTAGATTTTAGTTGGTGTGATGACTTTCCATAGCTTTTTACACCTCCTTTTCTTCAAGACTTCAATAATTTTTCCCTGTGTCATTTATCATTATTACACACAACTTAATTTATGGTTTGATTTCCATGCATGTGTGGCACCCTGGACAAGCCAGGACGTCACAGGAACTACAACAACACACCCCACACCGCGGTTAGGCACATCAGTCACACACATAAATCCTTGTTGCCTCCCACCAGGGGCTGATGTCAACACCAGGTGGGGTGGAGCCAGGCGGTTGGCTCCACCCACCGAGGAGTTCACAGTCCTGGAGGCGGGAAAAGAGAACAGGTTTTTTTGAGGAGTTGTTGTTGGAGAGTGAGGAAGTGGTAGTGGAGCAGACTGGCCGTATCCGGGTACATGGCCCGGGCACAGAAACAGCAAGGTTGGCAGACGGTGGTGACCGTCAGCAGGCGAGGCCGATTGACGCACAACCGTAAAGACCGGGGACGGGCGGTGGCCCGCCGGTACCGGACCGGGGAGCGAAGAGAAGCCAGCACCACTCGGCAGGGCCTACGGACCCCGACCAGGCTTGGAGTCGCCATTAAACCGGTCAAATCCGTCAGCGACGGGAACCTCCGGGGTTTCCCAGCAGCAAAGACCCGACTGAAGGCAACCGCTCAACCGTGAAGGGAAATACAGCTACCGCCACAGCTAGAGTTCCCAGGGCCAGAGCCTGCGGGCAAAAAGGGGCTCCTCTGGCGAATACACCGCTGGGGAGCGGGCTACCAGTGGGAAGCCATCGGAGCCGACAACACAACACAGGTGCAGGGAGAGACAGTCATCGCCAACCTACCGGGAGTGACCATCGCAGCCGGTTGCGGGACCCGTCCATCCAGCCGTTTGTTTTACCAGAGACTCCGTCTACATCATTGGCTGAGTGAGTACTATCGTGCCGTCAGGCACCGCGCTGCCCTCCCGCGACCATGCACCTCACCAAACCCCGCTATCCATCTTCCAGTCACCATCATCGGGCCCCGGGACCACCAAATCCCCCTACCCACGGAGGGGAGAGAAAAACATCTCGGCTGTTCCCTGTCATCGCTCCCGGGATCCCCGTCTAGAGCAGCGGTGGTGTCCCAACCTCACCACAACCGTGGGTGGCGTCACGGACAACATCCCCAAACCAAACCATCCCCTTTTCACTCACGGGCGAGGAGCGCCGCTCGAGTCCCCGGATCCGGCCCACCGCTCGAGCCACCGAGCAGCAGTAACAGCAGCGGCGGACCCGAGCGTGGTGAGCGCAGCGTCCCCTCCCCGCCCGCGACACATGTGTGGAGAATTTCATGTCAATGTCACCTCTAGAAATATATTTACTTAGGAAATTAGTAACGTGTTCAATATTTATTCCTCCCGCTGTATGTATACGGAATATATGGACATGCTGTGCCTATTCACGGGAGGGGGGGGTCAAAAAGACATTAATTGGTATGGATATATTCAGATGCAGTTTTTTGTTGTTGAAATGCATGAGTTTTGGACTAGAATAGAATTAGCAATTGGACCTTGTGATGGTGTGATATTGTGGGTTGGGTATCTTTTTGTGTAGGTTTGTATTTTAGGCGTGTTGCTCTGTCCATGCTATGTATTATTTGTTCTGTCTGCAGGTTAATAACCCCCTGCTGGCTTCTGTCCCTAGGTCTGGGGGAGGGGGTCCTGGAATCCACCCAACCTCTCTGCTTCACTGGGAGATTATTCTGTCTGTCTGAGGACAAGGGACAAGCAGGAAGATTTATCCTCTGTGGGGAGAAGCTGCAGCTACAGGCAGCACCCCAGAGAGATCTTGAGACACCCCGATTTCCCTGGAAAACGACTGCTGGAGGATTGTGACTCATCCTCTTGACATTTAACCCATTACTGGACTACTTTACCCTCTGTGTGTGGATTATATTATGGACCTTCTGATTGATTGTTCACTCATCTCCCGCTCTGTTGATTGTGTGATATCGGACAAGGACCCCGTGACAGACCTAATTAAACATTTTCCACCATTTTGTTTTTCCAAGTTCTTCGTTTCCTTTTACTTTATTGGCTGCAAAATGAGTTTACTGAGAATACATCAGTGAGCTCCTTCTGATCACGACTTTTTAACTTTATTTATGTCTTTTACTGAGCTCTTCTCTTCTGATTTATAGCCACATCAAAAAAGTGAAGATTATCGGATCGCTTCAAGTAACCCTGGTCCACAGCCCAAGTCCTTGCTCTCTGGCCATGGACAGGAGGTGAGAAAATTTCCTTACGTACCAGGAGCCCAGGCCCAACTTATGACTTGCCGGGCCGGTGAGACATGACCTAGCCGCTGCCCACATAACATCACACCAGGCCTGTGAATTAAATGCCACTCCTGGGAATCTAGAATGTCAGGAAACACGTGCAGCTCCTGTAAATGGACCGTAAACCGGGGTCTCGCAAAGCAATCTGCTCTATGGGGGTCATAAAACTGATGACAGCAGCACAAAAGAAGACAGATAAGAGTCACAAATTCTCAGTTCACTGACCGATTCTCAGTTAAATCATTCTACAGTCAGCAAATGAAGATACATTTAACTACTAACTACCAACAGTCCCTAATTTTCCAAGCCAGTCATGGCAAATTTGATCCTGGACCTAACAGGGGCAGATTGTACATAACCTCTTGCCAAACGCATGTGATACTCTTGGGTATTTGTTCTTTATTGATTCGAGTATTAAAAATTCCTATTTTACCCCCTTAGTTGCTATGAACTGCGGCATCTAGGGTGTTAAACAGGAGCTAGGCCCTGGTCTTCAGCAAGAATGCCGCGTGTTATACAGTGTGTCCACCCATATCCTGTCCACCGCCATTAACTTGAGAACGGCAGCAGCTATAGGCATAGAAGTGGTGTCTAGGTATAGTAAAGTAGCCATGTGCTATGCAATGAAACCACCTATAGCGCCACCTGGTGGAAAACAACGGAGTTAGCATTTTTATCTTGAAAACGGAACGAGATAGAGAAAAAAAGTGAATTAAAAAATTGTAGGGCATCATCAATTCAATACAAATCGACACCTTGCATACATAAATACTATGATATAAAACCCATGACCCCCAAAAACATTGAATGCTGGTCACGCATATGGCGCTCATTTAACTTTGATGCTCAAAGTGGCCCCCGTCAGCTGCAATGCACATCTGGACTCTGCACAGCATACTGTATCTTGCTGCACGCTGTGCAATATGGTAGGTGACACGTTTGCACAAGCATCTGTGATACGTGGTCGTAGGTCCGGCAATGTTGGTGGAGGGGTCGCATACACCTGCTGTTTGATGTGACCTCACAGAAAGAAGTCCAATGGGGTCAGGTCAGGTGAGCAGAGGCCACTCCACACAGCCACCATACCCAATGACTTGTAGGAAGGTCTCCATAAGGTATCGCTTCACGTCCGCAGCCTTGTGAGTTTTACACGTTCTAATCATAGTATTTCTGTATGCAAGGTGTCGATTCGTATTGAAATGATGCCCTACAACTTTGTAATTTACTTTTTTTCTCTATCTTGTTCCGTTTTCGAGATAAAAATGCTAACCCCGTTGTTTTCCACCAGGTGGCGCTATAGGGGGTTTCATTTACTATACCTAGACACCACTTCTATGCCTATGTTAGGGCCAGATGGACGGGTAGACCCTGGAGGTGGATCCACTGGGCCGAACTCCCGGATGAGGGAAAGGAGTCCGGTAGCCGGAGCACTGTAGGTAGCAGGACAGTCCGTGCACTGGGAGAAAATGGAGAAGTCCCTGGGACCACGAGGTCACTGATGGTGGTCCGGGTGACGGAGCTCAGGTTCGGAAGCCGTGATGGTGTCAGGCGGGGTCCGGAACCGTTGGAGCGAGATGACGGGTCACCGCAGGGATCCGAGATGGTACGGACTGTCAGGATGGCAGATGGGCAGCGTTCGGGGTTCGAGGTACCGCAGGACCGGATGGCGATGCAGGATCGGCTCTAGAAGATAGAGAGGTAAGTATCTCACAAAACACAAGGAGACCTGACTCCTAGCTTGGGAAAACACGAAGAACAGGCCCCGCTCCCTTGGACATTAACCCCCTATATACCCTGTACCTATGTGCATCATTTCCTGTAATTTGACACTGGCCCTTTAAGAAAGGGTCAGTGACCGCGCGCGCCCTAATGCGCATGCGCGCGGCCCGGGTGCCAGAAGCCAGGGAAGGAAGCTGAGAGGAGGACGCAGGGGAGCCGGCCAGGACCTGGGAAGCCGTCGGGCGCCGGGAGCGGAGACCAGGGGGCCTGGGAAGGACGGGCACCGGAGGTTGGAGAGCGGGGAGCATGGCAGGTGAGCCGGGGAGCGGAGCTGAGGACCCGGGGAGCGGAGCAGAGGACCCGGGGAGGGGAGCCGAGGACCCGGGGAGCGTGACAGCCTATAGCTGCCGCCGTTCTCAAGTTAATGGCGGTGGACAGGATATGGGTGGACACACTATATACAGATGACAGCTGGCTGCAGCAGCCATGGAGGACATTCTCACTGATGTATAGCCGGATGTGGCCTGTGGAATACAGCTGACATCCACCATGGATGGCACGGGCATATCTCCTTTGCTTCTGCTATCCTTGGCTTGAAACCATTGCTTGCTATGAGCCACGGGCCTATATCCTATGCAGGATCTGACTGGTTGCTATGGGCGATGACTCCATTTTTCTCTTCACTACTGTTACTGTTTTGCTTTGTAGTGCTGGAGCCTGGCCTGGACATAATGGCAGCTCCTTGTAATAACTGTAAAGGGGACATATCCGGGCCAATGTAAACACATGGGAAACACAATTACATTCCGGCTCTGTTGGATTTGGAAGCAACATCCTATAATTATCATATACTCTCGTCCATCTCACCAATCTTGGGTGTCATCTCTTACATCTCTTTCTAAGAAAATTGGGTGACAAAAATTAAAGAAACCATTACAGTGGTCACTGTGGAGTCATGAAGGGTAAACCGCTCCATTCATTCTCTATGGGTCTATTGGAGAGCACTCGGCATCTCCGTCAGTCCAAAAGACAATGAATGAAGGAAAGGTGCACGTGCGTAGCCACTAGTGATGAGCGAGGGCTACCATACTTTGGTGCTCGGTACACGAAGTGTGCAGGTCGGATGCTCGGATTGGCGTGACTTGAGTACAAAGTATAATGGAAATCAATCAGGGGGACTCTAGCATTTCTTCAAGAAGACCTTCCGGAAAAATGCTTGAGGTTTCCATTGACTTCCATTACACTCAGTACTCGAATTGCACAAGTCCGAGTGTCCAACCATCATACAGTGTATAGGGAGCTATAGAGACCATCATATAGTGTATATGAAGCTGTAGGGACCATCATACAGTGTATAGGGAGCTGTAGAGACCATCATACAGTGTATAGGAGGCTGTAGAGACCATCATACAGTGTATAGGGAGCTGTAGGGACCATCATACAGTGTATAGAGAGCTGTAGGGACCATCATACAGTGTATAGGGAGCTGTAGAGACCATCATACAGTGTATAGGAGGCTGTAGAGACCATCATACAGTGTATAGGGAGCTGTGGGCCCATCATACAGTGTATAGGGAGCTGTAGAGACCATCATACAGTGTATAGGAAGCTGTAGGGACCATCATACAGTGTATAGGGAGCTGTAGAGACCATCATACAGTGTATAGGGAGCTGTAGGGACCATCACACAGTATATAGGGAGCTGTAGAGACCATCATACAGTGTATAGGAAGCTATAGGGAACATCATACAGTGTATAGGGAGCTGTAGGGAACATCATACAGTGTATAGGAAGCTGTAGAGACCATCATACAGTGTAGAGGGAACATCATACAGTGTATAGGGAGCTGTAGGGAACATCATACAGTGTATAGGAAGCTGTAGAGACCATCATACAGTGTATAGGAAGCTGTAGGGAACATCATACAGTGTATAGGAAGCTGTAGGGAACATCATACCGTGTATTGGAAGCTGTAGGGACCATCATACTGTGTATAGGGAGCTATAGAGACTATCATATAGTGTATATGAAGCTGTAGGGACCATCATACAGTGTATAGGAAGCTGTAGAGACCATCATACAGTGTATAGGGAGCTATAGAGACTATCATATAGTGTATATGAAGCTGTAGGGACCATCATACAGTGTATAGGAAGCTGTAGAGGCCATCATACAGTGTATAGAAAGCTGTAGGGACCATTATACAGTGTATAGGGAGCTGTAGGGGCCATCATACAGTGTATAAGGAGCTGTAGGGACCATCATACAGTATATAGGGAGCTGTAGAGACCATCATACAGTGTATAGAAAGCTGTAGAGACCATCATACAGTGTATAGGAAGCTGTAGGGACCATCATACAGTGTATAGGAAGCTGTAGGGATCATCATACAGTGTATAGGAAGCTGTAGAGATCATCATACAGTGTATAGGGAGCTGTAGGGACCATCATACAGTGTATAGGGAGCTGTAGAGACCATCATACAGTGTATAGGGAGCTGTAGAGACCATCATACAGTGTATAGGGAGCTGTAGAGACCATCATACAGTGTATGGGAAGCTGTAGAGACCATCATACAGTGTATAGGGAGCTGTAGGGACCATCATACAGTGTATAGGAAGCTGTAGAGCCCATCATACAGTGTATAGGAAGCTGTAGAGACCATCATACAGTGTATAGGAAGCTGTAGAGCCCATCATACAGTGTATAGGGAGCTGTAGAGACCATCATACAGTGTATATGAAGCTGTAGAGACCATCATACAGTGTATAGGGAGCTGTAGAGACCATCATACAGTGTATAGGGAGCTGTAGAGACCATCATACAGTGTATATGAAGCTGTAGAGACCATCATACAGTGTATAGGGAGCTGTAGGGACCATCCCACAGTGTATAGGGAGCTGTAGGGACCATCATACAGTGTATAGGGAGCTGTAGGGACCATCATACAGTGTATATGAAGCTGTAGAGACCATCATACAGTGTATAGGGAGCTGTAGGGACCATCATACAGTGTATAGGGAGCTGTAGAGACCATCATACAGTGTATAGGTAGCTGTAGAGACCATCATACAGTGTATAGGGAGCTGTAGGGACCATCATACAGTGTATAGGAAGCTGTAGAGACCATCATACAGTGTATAGGGAGCTGTAGAGACCATCATACAGTGTATAGGGAGCTGTAGAGACCATCATACAGTGTATATGAAGCTGTAGAGACCATCATACAGTGTATAGGGAGCTGTAGAGACCATCATACAGTGTATAGGGAGCTGTAGGGACCATCATACAGTGTATAGAAAGCTGTAGAGACCATCATACAGTGTATAGGAAGCTGTCGGGACCATCATACAGTGTATAGGGAGCTGTAGGGACCATCTTAGAGTGTATCATACTGAGCATGGTAGTGCCCGCTCATCACTAGTTACGAGTACTGAGCACCTGAACATGGTAGTGCCCGCTCATCACTAGTTACCAGTACTGAGCACCTGAACATGGTAGTGCCCACTCATCACTAGTTACCAGTACTGAGCACCTGAGCATGGTAGTGCTCACTCATCACTAGTTACGAGTACTGAACACCCGAGCATAGTAGTGCCCACTCATCACTAGTTACGAGTACTGAGCACCCGAGCATGGTAGTGCCCGCTCATCACTAGTTACGAGTACTGAGCACCCGAGCATGGTAGTGCCCGCTCATCACTAGTTACGAGTACTGAGCACCTGAGCATGGTAGTGCCCCGCTCATCACTAGTTACGAGTACTGAGCACCCGAGCATGGTAGTGCCCGCTCATCACTAGTTACGAGTACTGAGCACCCGAGCATGGTAGTGCCCGCTCATCACTAGTTACGAGTACTGAGCACCCGAGCATGGTACTGCCCGCTCATCACTAGTTACGAGTACCGAGCACCCGAGCATGGTAGTGCCCGCTCATCACTAGTTATGAGTACTGAACACCCGAGCATAGTAGTGCCCGCTCATCACTAGTTACGAGTACTGAGCACCCGAGCATGGTAGTGCCCGCTCATCACTAGTTACGAGTACCGAGCACCTGAGCATGGTAGTGCCCGCTCATCACTAGTTACGACTACTGAGCACCCGAGCATGGTAGTGCCCGCTCTTCACTAGTTACGAGTACTGAGCACCCGAGCATGGTAGTGCCCGCTCATCACTAGTTACCAGTACTGAGCACTCGAGCATGGTAGTGCCTGCTCATCACTAGTTACGAGTACTGAGCACCCGAGCATGGTAGTGCCCGCTCATCACTAGTTACGAGTACTGAGCACCCGAGCATGGTAGTGCCCGCTCATCACTAGTTACGAGTACTGAGCACCCGAGCATGGTAGTGCCTGCTCATCACTCGTTACGAGTACTGAGCACCCGAGCATGGTAGTGCCCGCTCTTCACTAGTTACGAGTACTGAGCACCCGAGCATGGTAGTGCCCGCTCATCACTAGTTACCAGTACTGAGCACCCGAGCATGGTAGTGCCTGCTCATCACTAGTTACGAGTACTGAGCACCCGAGCATGGTAGTGCCCGCTCATCACTAGTTACGAGTACTGAGCACCTGAGCATGGTAGTGCCCGCTCATCACTAGTTACGAGTACTGAGCACCCGAGCATGGTAGTGCCCGCTCATCACTAGTTACGAGTACTGAGCACCCGAGCATGGTAGTGTCTGCTCATCACTAGTTACGAGTACTGAGCACCCGAGCATGGTAGTGCCCGCTCATTACTAGTTACGAGTACTGAGCACCCGAGCATGGTAGTGCCCGCTCATCACTAGTTACGAGTACTGAGCACCTGAGCATAGTAGTGCCCGCTCATCACTAGTTACGAGTACTGAGCACCTGAGCATGGTAGTGCCTGCTCATCACTAGTTACGAGTACAGAGCACCCGAGCATGGTAGTGCCCGCTCCATCACTAGTTACCAGTACTGAGCACCTGAGCATGGTAGTGCCTGCTCATCACTAGTTACCAGTACTGAGCACCTGAGCATGGTAGTGCCCGCTCATCACTAGTTACCAGTACTGAGCACCCGAGCATGGTAGTGCCCGCTCATCACTAGTTACGAGTACTGAGCACCCGAGCATGGTAGTGCCCGCTCATCACTAGTTACGAGTACTGAGCACCCGAGCATGGTAGTGCCCGCTCATCACTAGTTACCAGTACTGAGCACCTGAGCATGGTAGTGCCTGCTCATCACTAGTTACGAGTACTGAGCACCTGAGCATGGTAATGCCTGCTCATCACTAGTTACGAGTACTGAGCACCTGAGCATGGTAGTGCCCGCTCATCACTAGTTACGAGTACTGAGCACCTGAGCATGGTAGTACCTGCTCATCACTAGTTACGAGTACAGAGCACCCGAGCATGGTAGTGCCCGCTCCATCACTAGTTACCAGTACTGAGCACCTGAGCATGGTAGTGCCTGCTCATCACTAGTTACCAGTACTGAGCACCTGAGCATGGTAGTGCCCGCTCATCACTAGTTACCAGTACTGAGCACCCGAGCATGGTAGTGCCCGCTTATCACTAGTTACGAGTACAGAGCACCCGAGCATGGTAGTGCCCGCTCCATCACTAGTTACCAGTACTGAGCACCTGAGCATGGTAGTGCCCGCTCATCACTAGTTACCAGTACTGAGCACCTGAGCATGGTAGTGCCTGCTCATCACTAGTTACCAGTACTGAGCACCCGAGCATGGTAGTGCCCGCTCATCACTAGTTACGAGTACTGAGCACCTGAGCATGGTAGTGCCTGCTCATCACTAGTTACGACTACTGAGCATCTGAGCATGGTAGTGCCCGCTCATCACTAGTTACGAGTACAGAGCACCCGAGCATGGTAGTGCCCGCTCATCACTAATTACGAGTACAGAGCACCCGAGCATGGTAGTGCCCGCTCATCACTAGTTACGAGTACTGAGCACCCGAGCATGGTAGTGCCCGCTCATCACTAGTTACGAGTACTGAGCACCCGAGCATGGTAGTGTCCGCTCATCACTAGTTACCAGTACAGAGCACCTGAGCATGGTAGTGCCTGCTCATCACTAGTTACCAGTACTGAGCACCCGAGCATGGTAGTGCCCGCTCATCACTAGTTACGAGTACTGAGCACCCGAGCATGGTAGTGCTCGCTCATCACTAGTTACGGTTACTGAGCACCCGAGCATGGTAGTGCTCACTCATCACTAGTTACGAGTACTGAGCACCTGAGCATGGTAGTGCCCGCTCATCACTAGTTACAAGTACTGAGCACCTGAGCATGGTAGTGCCCGCTCATCACTAGTTGTAACATAACATTTTTTATACATTTTTCCATAAACTTATGATATGACTCGGACAATGTAATCTCCTTTTAATGGTTGTCATTAGATACAGTCACCTAAAATTTCCAATTTTTGGTTTTGCAATCACAAAATGTTCAATCATATTGACAACCTGCAACTCGTTATTAAATTGAGCAGTGGGTGAGGATGGTGGAGCCCGGATGGAGGAGATGGAGCTCTTTGAGCATGTTCTGGATGATAGAGTCCGGAATGTTCAGGGAAGTGTTGTTTGTATGACCAAGTATCCATACATTGCTAGCCTGTCCTCTGGATGTCCTCCATCCAATGTCTACTGATACTTTTAGTCTTCTATCATTGGGGTATACTCAGGGCCGGATTATAGGCAGGGCAGACGGGGCTCCAGCCCAGGGGCCCCCACCAAAAGAGCTTTTAAGGGGGCCCCCACCATACTTGGCACCTGTCAGCATTTTTTTTTCTTCACACCCTCTCCCTCTCCGTAAAGACAGTCTAATAAATCAGCTGTGTTTTCGGGGGGGGGAGGCGCGGGGTGTTGAAGCACCGCTATTTATTTGTATCTGCGTCTTGAAGACGCAAAAACAAACTGCGGGCACAGGACGCTGATTGACACCGGAAGTACCAGCGGCCGCTTGTACTTCCGGGGTCAGGTGTGCTAATGCTCCCTGCTATGTGCTGCGGCCGTACCCAGCGAGGGGCGGGCAGCTGCCCCCCCTCCCCTCTCTCCCCCTCCCTAGAAGCAGGGGCACGGTGTAGTGCGCTGCTGTATCTGCTGTCCCCGCTGCGCTCCTCTACACTGTGTGCATGCCAGGCACACTAGCAGGAGGCAGAAAAAAGAGAGAAAGAGGCGATCATGAAAGCCCAAAAGACCAATAGACAGGAATTACAGTACAATGTACTTTTTATTAATATTTTATTATGTATTTTTCATATAAATATAACAAGTGTGAGTGTGGGCAGAACAAACATACGCCAATGTATACATACAGCGGAAAATATCATAGTTCAGTCAATACAATTAATTACATAAGGCTGCACATTCCTGCAACTTATATGCAATATTCAAAGAGAGGACTCTAGTATCTGTACATACAAGGCACTCCAATTGATATCATGTATATATACAAATCCAATAGCACAATCCTTATAATATATATGTTTATACCAAGGATAAATAGATAACCATATACTTCATATTGGAGAACCTAAAAGCATGTAAAAGTACGGAGTCCCCATCTCATTCATGGTTACAGCTCAAGGTTCCTAAAGTAGTCATTATACGGGACGCCACTAGGTGTCACTATAACCATGTGGGTATATATAACTCGTATCTGGTTAATAGTAGCTCCCTATCTATCACTAAACGTATTAGCATCAATAGATGCGATCAGTCAATATGAACCAGAGCTGACCGCTAGATAAAACACAGGAGAACAATCCATTTACTTGCAATAAGTGGATTCCCGCTAATGGTGATAAAGCTCCCCATTCATGGTTACAACTCAAGGTTCATAGGGAAATCATTATATGGGACTCCACTAGGTGTCACTATAACTATGTGAGTGTATATAACTCTCACCTAGTTAATGGTGGCTCCCTATCTAACGCTAACGTGTTTATATCAACAAATACGATCAGTCAATAAGGACCGGAGCTAACCAGAGCAGCCATAAAAAACAATCCATTTACTTACAATGAGTGAATTCCCGCTGATGGTGATAAGGCTCCCATCATTTAAGTCCTAGTTATCATGATTGACCTTATTTTAGTGTCTTAAGATGAATAATACATCACAACTTGCTCTCCTTTATACTAGCAGGAGGCAGCGCGCTGTGCTCTGTCGGCTCTGCTGTGTGCTGTGCTCGGCAATGTCGGCATGCACCCAGTCTAGAGGAGCGCAGCAGAGCCGATGACCGCAGCTTCCTCTTTCCGTTCCTATTCAAATGTATTTGCATCTTTCAGACGTAAATACATTTGAACAGCGCGCCGGGACCCGGCCCCGCCCCCGACGTGCAGCAACGTGATGAGATCAGCACCTTGCTGACGTCATCACAGTGCTGCAGGCGCCACACAGGGGACAAGAGGAAGCGAGCGCTCCATGAAGGAGCTGAAGAGACAGGTGTAATTAATGGGGATGAGTGAGGAGGGGCTGAGGACACAACGGGGAACATTTGTGAAGGAACACAGCTCTGTGACAGGCAGAGGAGGAGCGCTGTATTCCGAGGGAGGGGGGGAGGCAGGAGTGTGTAGGGATGGAGCAGTGTAATTTGTGTGTGTAGGGGGAGGGGGGGTTGTATTGTGTGTGGGGGGAGGGGTAATGGAGGGTGCATTGTATCGTGTGTGTGTGTGGGGAAGGGTAATGGAGGGTGCATTGTATTCTGTGTGGGGAAGGGTAATGAGGGGTGCATTGTATTGTGTGTGGGGGAGGGTTAATGGGGGGGTGCATTGTATTGTGTGTGGGGGAGGGTTAATGGGGGGGTGCATTGTATTTTATGTGGGGGGAGGTGTAATGGGGGGTGCATTGTATTCTCTGTGTGTGTGTGAGGTGATGTGGGGTGCATTGTGTGTGTGTTTGTGAGGTGATGTGGGGTGCATTGTGTGTGTGTGTGAGGTGATGTGGGGTGCATTGTGTGTGTGTGTGTGTGTGTGTGGTGATGTGGGGTGCATTATGTGTGTGTGTGTGTGTGGTGATGTGGGGTGCATTGTGTGTGTGTGTGTGTGTGCGAGGTGATGTGGGGTGCATTGTGTGTGTGTGTGTGTGTGTGTAGGAGGTGATGTGGGATGCAGTGTGTGTGTGTGGGGGGCTGCATTGTAGTGTGTGGTGATGTGGGGTGCATTGTGTGTGTGTAGGAGGTGATGTGGGGTGCATTGTGTGTGTGTGTAGAGGGTGCATTGTAGTGTGTGTGTGTCAGAGCTGTGTGTGTAAGAAGCAGTACTGTGTGTGTGTATATATGAATTAGAGCAGTCTGTGCGGCCCCCCCAGAACTATATGGGTCCCCCAGAGCGCTATGTCACCCATCGCAGTAATGAGTACACCACCAGAGCTGTTTGCCACTCCAGAAACGTCTATGCCCCCTGCCCCTCCTGTGATGTATATACAGCAGTGCTGTCAGTGTGCAGTCATGTCTGTTAGTGACAGCCATCGTGAAACACAGCCACATGTCCTGAAGGAGCTGGACGGAAACAAGCGGGAGAGGTGAGTGAGGCTGCTGGCGACTTCCCCATATTAATACCTGTAAAGGCTCATGCACACGTAACTGCTGAATATTCTGCAGCGATTTGACAGCACATGTGCGCGTCAAATCGCTGCAGAAACACTGCATAATGGATGCAGTTTTTCTGTACAGAAAATCCGATTTCATGCGCTATGGCTGCTTCCCCCACCATAGACAGAGCGGGAGCTGCATCCATAGCGCACGGAATCATTGACATGCTCATTTTATGAACGCACAGATTTGGGTCAACATTTTAGCACCCAAATCACTGCATTCATAAAAGCTACGTGCGTGCGTATCATGTGTGAAGCCCCGCTAGTATGTGTCGGTGCAGTACCTTCAGGGACTCCACGCAGCTGGATCTGGTCACAGGTAGGGAACCTTCTTTTAGGATTGTCGTGACGCCACTCTCAGTATTGCGGTCAGCGGGGACCGCCACTGCAGATTAAGGGATGCCTGGGGCTGATGGTGGGTGCAGTCAGTATATTAGCCCCCTGAGAGTGAGGCAAGCCCCAGGCCCCGGTGTATGTGTGTGGGACCACAGGTCGCAGAATGACTCAAACACAGTCCAAGAAGTCTTTCAACGTGTTTACTCACTGTTTGGAGGTCACGGTGAGATGCCCGGGCGACACTGTGATAACCAGGTTGAACCAGGAATTCCAGGAGGCCGTTCTGAGGGTAGCTGTCCACTCGCCTTCCTTGCACTCTTTCTGTTTTAGGAGGATCCTTTGCTTGAAGCGTGGTAGGACCCCTCCAGGGAAGCTGTTACCACCCTGCTCCCCTCTCTCTGGCTCGTCTGCCGGCAGCGTGGCCTTGGTGGGATGGCTTCTGGCCCTGTCCCCTTATGGGCCTGATGATTGCTGCTTGGCTCAAGCTCTGTGTAGTCGTGGTGAGGGCATGAAGTACCCCCCCCCACCTGTAGGTTAAGCAGCTCTGGATGATCTGCTGCCTGTACTGGGGACCTAGTTCCCCTTGTGTGCTCGGATACCGGGATCTCCGTACTCAGCCACCCTTCTCTCTGGATGATTTTCAGGCCGACCCACGGTACCCTTTCTCCCCCGCTTTCAGCTACTGCACTCCTCAGGACCTGTCTGACACGAGAGCTCCTCTGCTCCCTTCCACACACTTCAACTTCTTCCTCTCGACTCTCCTCTTCCTCTCTCTCTCTGCCCTGCTTCCTAGCAACTAGCCCCTGAACACACCCCCAGCTGGGAATTGAAAGTTAACCCCTTCTGGCTACCCAAGGGTCCCCTCTGGTAATGTGGGAGGCCTGATCACTATATGTTTGTGTGTGCACCTCATCCTGGCCTTTGGAGATTACCTGGAAGCATTGCTCCCGCATGGGTGCAATACTCTGTGGTGCCTGACCAGGTCAGGGGCGCCACATTCCCCCTTAGTTATCATCAGCACGTCCTCGGGCTGCAAAGACAAGAGAAAAGATAAATACAAACTTTTCCCACACAGGGGCAATTATTTACATTTAAACATACCAGGTACCATTCCACCACCAACCACCCACATGTCCGAACCCCACCCAAAAACCTCCAGGAGGTAGGTCGCCGGTCCTTTTGGTGACCAGGTCTGGGCCATCACATTCCCCAGACCTTTCCTCCAATCTTCCTCTCCTGAGGAGAGTGGTGTAAGGTAGGCCCCATAAACAGGCGTACCCGCTTCCGAGTGTTGGAGGGCAGGCCCCATAAACAGGCGTGCCCCCTTGTTGGTGCAGAGCCATGCCCCTCAACAGGCAGACTCTGTGGTTGATACCAAGGAGGTAACTTTTTACAATGCAAAGTTTGTGGTTAAAGCCAGTTCATAACCAGTGGTCTAACATTTTAAGGAGGTCTCACAATAGTCCTTGTGGGCACATTTCGCTTAAACGTTACTTAACTATAAACAGGTTAAACATTACCTTTCATACCGTCACTTTGAACTAAACTGTACTTTCTCTATAGCGTAATGGGAGCTGACCAAAGTTGCTGCGGGTTGATCTACGCAGTACTATACTGTCATCTGTCTGAGGTTGTGTCCTCCCACCCGATGTATGTGTCTCAATGTGAATAATAGGTGTGCTAGGTATTGATACCAGTGCATGGTCTTCTGCTTCAGCTACATTTGGCTCTTCCAGGTTCTGAACAGGTTCTTCTGGGTCTCTTACTTCTCCAGATTGAGGGAATGTAATAACCGGAATAACTACTGCTCCATTGTATTGAGGCCAACTTGCTGGGAAATCTCCAAGTACAGTATGGATCATCTTTTCTTTTGGTTCTTGAACTGGCAAAGGGTTGGGACTTTCTTCAGGGGTTCTTAGTTGTTCAGGACATTTCTTTAAGCGATCTCTAGAAACGACAGCTGTTGTTTTTCCTCCATCTTTGCTGATAAGGCATGTCTTTTCACTGCTAAGCGTCGATGGTAACACAGTATAGGGTTCTTCTTCCCAGTGATTGTCAAGTTTATGATGTCTTCTCTTTCTCTTGAGAACTATATCTCCTGGCAGCAAAGGAACAGCAGGTGCTTTTCGATTGTAGGCCTTTTCTTGTTTCTCACGCTGCTGAGTCAGGCTTCGCTCCACACACTCTTGTACTTTCTTGTATTGGGCTTGGCGGTTGGAATCCCAATCAGCACCTTGTAGATGGTCTTCAGGGGTCTCAACTCCCATTTCCAGATCTACTGGCAATCTCCCTGGTCTGGCCCTCATCAGGTATGCCGGTGTGCAGTTCGTGGAACTCACAGGGATGTTGTTATACATGTCCACTAGATCGGGCAGTTTTTCTGGCCACTGACTTCGTTCTTCTAGTGGGAGAGTCTTCAGAAGGTCGAGAATGATGTGGTTCATCTTCTCACACATGCCATTGGTCTGAGGATGGTAAGGTGTGGTACGGATCTTCTTGCAGCCGTATAGGTTACAAAACTCCTTAAACACTTCAGCTTCAAAGGCTGGTCCTTGGTCAGTGAGCACTTGATCTGGATAGCCATGTGGTCGACAGAAGTGTGTCTGGAAAGCTTTGGCTGCAGTTTGACCTGTCAAGTCCTTGACTGGTACTACCACCAGGAATCTGGAGTAGTGGTCAACCATAGTGAGAGCGTAGTTGTAGCCTTGTCTGCTGGGTGCCAACTTTACATGGTCCAGGGCCACGATCTCCAGGGGCCGTTTAGTTTGGATTGGCTGGAGTGGTGCTCTCTGGCTGTGCTGGTCTTTTCTTCTAAGATTGCAGGGCCCGCAGTTTCGACACCACTTCTCTAGGGCAGATCTCATGCCCACCCAGTAGAATCTTACTTTAAGTAGGGCCTCCAGTTTCTTCCAACCAAAGTGGCCTGCACCATTGTGATAGGCTTCTAGCACCATCCTCGTATCCTTCTGTGGTACAATCACTTGCCACACCTTCTCATGCGTCCTCGGGTCAATGATGCTCCTGTAAAGTTTATCTTGATAGATGAATAATCGACCCCTCTCCTTCCATAGGTACTGTGCCTCAGGTGGGGCTCCTTTGTCAAGGCTGGCGCCCGGCTGGCTGATCAGTTTCTTTACCAAGCCTACCGCTGGATCATTTTCCTGGGTCTCCTTCCAGTTGTAGTGAGGTAGTGGGTTCAGGGTCACCTCTTGGCGGTTGGCACGCGACTGCCGACACTGTTTTGCTCCATGGCGATGGAACGCTGGCAGCTCAATCTCTTCAAGATCATCTACATCTTCACCCTCGTCTGCTAGGTGAGGCATCCTGGACAGAGCATCTGCGTTGCCGTTCTTGCGGCCAGCTCGATACTTGACAGTAAAGTCATAATTCGCCAGTCGGGCTACCCAACGCTGCTCCATGGCACCCAATTTAGCAGTATCCAAGTGGGTCAGGGGGTTGTTGTCCGTGAAGACAGTGAATTTGGTGGCTGCCAGGTAGTGCTTGAACCGCTCTGTGATAGCCCATACCATGGCCAGGAACTCTAGCTTGAATGAGCTATAATTCTCTGGGTTTCTTTCAGTAGGCCTGAGCTTCCTGCTGGCGTAAGCAATCACACGCTCTTTGCCTCCCTGCACCTGTGAAAGCACTGCTCCCAGTCCCACATTACTGGCATCTGTGTACAGTACGAATGGCAGACCGTAGTCAGGGTAGGCTAGGATCTCTTCACCCGTCAAGGCCCCTTTCATTTGTCTGAAGGAGTGTTCTTCTGCTTCTCCCCAGTGAAATGGCGGGCCGGAGATCTTTCCTCTCTTCTTTGGGTGGCCTACCAGGAGCTCTTGCAAAGGCGCTGCCATTTTCGTGTAGCCCTTGATGAACCTTCTGTAGTAGCCTACCAAGCCAAGGAACTGACGTACCTCCCGGACGGTAGTAGGTGTGGGCCATTCCTGGATGACTGTGACCTTCTCTGGGTCCGGTGCTACTCCTTCTGCACTGACCACGTGACCCAGGTACTGGACCTTTGGCTTCAGTAAATGGCACTTGGATGGTTTCAGCTTCATTCCATATCGGGATAGTGCTTCAAAGACTTCAGCCAGGTGTTTCAGGTGGTCCTCGTAGGTCTTGGAGTACACGATGACATCATCCAGGTAGAGCAGGACGGTTTCAAAGTTGAGGTGCCCTAGGCAGCATTCCATAAGCCTCTGGAAGGTCCCGGGGGCATTGCAGAGTCCAAATGGCATGCTGTTGAACTCACAGAGGCCCATTGGGATGGTGAAGGCCGTCTTCTCCCGATCTTCTTCTGCTACAGATACTTGCCAGTAGCCACTAGTAAGATCTAGGGTAGAAAAGTAGTTAGAGGTTTTCAAGGCAGCGAGGGATTCCTCTATCCTTGGCAAAGGGTAGGCATCCTTGTGTGTTATCTGATTTATCCGTCTGTAATCCACACACATCCTCATCGTGCCATCCTTCTTTCTTACCAGGACCAGGGGAGCCGCCCAGGGGCTGCAACTGTCCCTTATGACTCCTGCCTCCTTCATGTCCTTCAGCATGTCCTTTGTGCGCTGGTAATGGGCTGGTGGAATAGGCCTATGTCTTTCCTTAATGGGAGGATGACTGCCTGTGGGTATGTGATGTTGCACCCCTTTGATCCTACCAAAGTCTAGTGGGTTCTTACTAAAGACCTGCTCGTATTCCTGCACGACCCTGTAAACCCCATGTTTCTGGTAGACGGGTGTAGAGTCAGTCCCCACGTGTAGTTTCTGGCACCAGTCCTCTAACTGCTTTTGGGAGGTCTCATCCTCTGTTGAGTCAGCTTGTGTCAGGGGACCTACAGGTGTTATGGCGTCATCTGAGCATGTAAACAGTTTGGCTATGGTAGCGTACCTTGGTAGTCTGGCTTCCTCCTCCCCACAGTTCAACACTCGTACAGGCACTCGTCCCTTGTGTACATCAACTACCCCCCTGGCTGTCAGAATCGTGGGCCAGTGGTCTGAATGAGTGGGCTCTAGTACGGCCTGGTAATCTTGTCCTCTGAGACCTACCGCTGCTCTACACCACATCATCATTTCACTCCGTGGGGGTATCACAATGGGGTTAGCATCCATCACCCGTACACTACCAATCTCACCGCCAGTCTGTTTTACCTGTTGCTTCCTCAGAATGATTCGGATCTCCTTTTGCAAGGCTCTTTGCGACCTGCCCTCAGCACCTTCAACAATCTGGTGAAGCAACAACAACACTTCCCCTAGGCAATTTTCTATGACATTAGTGCCTAAAATCATTTGCGGGTTCCTTTCTCTAATATCAGTGTCCACAACAATCAGTCCTTGTCCCTTCATTTCCTGCCTTCCCACCTTTATGGTTACCTCTTTGACCCCGATCTGGTCTATAGGTTGTCCGTTGGCAGCATAGATGGTGAGGGAGGGGTCCGGTGGTCGGAGATTGTCGTCCGACCAAAACCTACGATAAAGGACATACGGGATCGTGGTGACCTGAGAGCCGGTGTCCAATAATGCCGGGGTAGGGATCCCGTCCAGGACAATGGACAGGACAGGACGTCCACCCACGTACTGATCACAGCAGCGACCTGGGCCTGATCTTCTTAATCCTGAGGACTGGCCCCCGGCCCCAGGTTTGGCTCGTTTAAAGGACAGGCCCTTGCATAGTGTCCTGCCTCCTGGCAACGACGACAGATGGGTTGTCCAGATGAGTCATAGCGATCACTGCTCCTGCCTCGGGTTGGGGGACCTCTTCTCCTCCGCATCCAAGGGACGTCCTCTGGGTTGTCAGCTAGCAGGATCCGATGAGGGACTTTGGTCTCTGAGGGCAACTGCATTGCTTTCAGGATTTGTGCGACGTCCTTAGTGAGCTGTTGCACCTGGGAGGATAGCGTACTTATGGTCTCTGCTGGCGCGTTGAGTCCTTTTGTAGTTATCAGGGTCTGCGAGGAGGATTCCGCTCCTGCAGCCGTGGAACTGGCAGGCCATGCTGGTGCGACGGGGTCTGTGTCCACAAGAGGTTGGAGTGCTTTCACTGCCCTGTCTTTCAGAATGGCAAAGTCCACGTCAGGGTGTTCCAGGGACCACAGCTTCATCTGCTTCCCATCCTCAGGAGAGCGCAGGCCCCGCAAGAATTGTTCCTTCATCATCCGGTTTCCTTCCTGATCACTGACAGGGTCCACCAGCTTGAGAGCCCGTAGTGCAGCCTGCAGCCTGAGGGCATAGGCTCTTATGCTATCTTGGGGCTTCTGCCGGCAGTTATAGAAGTCCGTCCTCAGCTCTCCCTCGGTGCGGTGTTCAAAAGCAGCTGCTAGTTTGGCAAAGATGGTCTCAACAGAGCTCCGGTCATCATTGGTCCAGGACTCAGCTTCCAATTCTGCTGCTTCAGTCAATTGTCCCAGCACCACAGCGGCCCTCTGCTTACCAGTCATTGCGTGCATGTCTAGCAGGGTGTTGATCTTCTTCTTAAACCCGGTCAGCGTGTCTATTTTACCGGCGTATTGGGGCAGCCATTGCGCTCCTGGGACATACAGCAAGGAAACTGGCATTATGGGGGAGATTTCAGCCGGCGCGGCTGCGACCGCGGCACCGGCACCAGGCGCTGCTGCGTCCAGCGCGACGGGGGCTGGCATCGCTTGGGCTGCGTCGCCCTGACCAGGGGCATTACCTCCTGCAGCGTCCATTTTTCTTCAAAAATCTGCGCGCTCCCTTTCCACTTCCTGGGTCAGTACGCTCTCCGAATCGTGGGGATTCTGGGGCGGCCACACCTCTTCGTGGGCGGTGCTCTTCTCCCTCGCGCGGGCTGCAGCGCGCGCTTTTGAAGATGACAATATGGCGGCAGTTCAATTTTTGCGGTCGGACCTCTGAGGCACACGGTCACCTGTCTGAACAGGTCTAGTCCAAATCCTGTTCGTGACGCCAGAAGTTGTGAAGCCCCGCTAGTATGTGTCGGTGCAGTACCTTCAGGGACTCCACGTGGATGGAACAGTCTGGTCACAGGTAGGGAACCTTCTTTTAGGATTGTCGTGACGCCACTCTCAGTATTGCGGTCAGCGGGGACCGCCACTGCAGATTAAGGGATGCCTGGGGCTGATGGTGGGTGCAGTCAGTATATTAGCCCCCTGAGAGTGAGGCAAGCCCCAGGCCCCGGTGTATGTGTGTGGGACCACAGGTCGCAGAATGACTCAAACACAGTCCAAGAAGTCTTTCAACGTGTTTACTCACTGTTTGGAGGTCACGGTGAGATGCCCGGGCGACACTGTGATAACCAGGTTGAACCAGGAATTCCAGGAGGCCGTTCTGAGGGTAGCTGTCCACTCGCCTTCCTTGCACTCTTTCTGTTTTAGGAGGATCCTTTGCTTGAAGCGTGGTAGGACCCCTCCAGGGAAGCTGTTACCACCCTGCTCCCCTCTCTCTGGCTCGTCTGCCGGCAGCGTGGCCTTGGTGGGATGGCTTCTGGCCCTGTCCCCTTATGGGCCTGATGATTGCTGCTTGGCTCAAGCTCTGTGTAGTCGTGGTGAGGGCATGAAGTACCCCCCCCCCACCTGTAGGTTAAGCAGCTCTGGATGATCTGCTGCCTGTACTGGGGACCTAGTTCCCCTTGTGTGCTCGGATACCGGGATCTCCGTACTCAGCCACCCTTCTCTCTGGATGATTTTCAGGCCGACCCACGGTACCCTTTCTCCCCCGCTTTCAGCTACTGCACTCCTCAGGACCTGTCTGACACGAGAGCTCCTCTGCTCCCTTCCACACACTTCAACTTCTTCCTCTCGACTCTCCTCTTCCTCTCTCTCTCTGCCCTGCTTCCTAGCAACTAGCCCCTGAACACACCCCTAGCTGGGAATTGAAAGTTAACCCCTTCTGGCTACCCAAGGGTCCCCTCTGGTGATGTGGGAGGCCTGATCACTATATGTTTGTGTGTGCGCCTCATCCTGGCCTTTGGAGATTACCTGGAAGCATTGCTCCCGCATGGGTGCAATACTCTGTGGTGCCTGACCAGGTCAGGGGCGCCACACATGCACAATCTACATAGCTTGTATAGGGGACGCAGAACGCATGCATTTACACTGCAGTGCTATACGCAGTGTAAATGCATGGAATTACACAACGTGCGCACGACCCCTAATGCGTCTGTGTCTGCATATATGTCAGTGTATATGACTGTGCATATATTTGTCTGTTTATATGTATTTTTCTGAATTTGTCTTCAAATATGTATATGTATGCCTGTATGTGTGTGTGCGTGTCTGTGTGTGGATGGGGTCCACTGAGACTCTTTCACCCGGAGGCCACAAAAACCTGGAGCCGGCCCTGGCTGCCTTAACATTGGGATCAGTAAAAAATGTGAGTAAAGCTTTACACTCTACAATATATCAAACAATGTGTCACGTCGTAAGTGACGCACATCCGGCATCGTTAGTGATATTGTAGTGTGTGACAGCTACGTGCGACCCTGATTGTGCTTTAAAACGTTGATCGCTGACACGTCGTTCATTTTCTAAAAATTGAACGTCTGGTTGTTCATCGTTCTTGAGGCAGCACACATCGCTCCGTGTGATACCCCGGGAACAATGAACTGCAGCTTACCTGCGTACTGCCGGCAATGCGGAAGGAAGGAGGTGGGCGGGATGTTTACGCCCCGCTCATCTCCGCACCTCCGCTTCTATTGGCCGGCCGCTGTGTGACGTTGCTGTGACGCCGAATGTCCCTCGCACTCCAGGAAGTGGATGTTCGCTGCCCACAGCGAGGTCATTTGGAAGGTACGTGTGATGGGGGTAATCGTTTGTGCGACACGGGCAACAAATTGCCTGTTCCGCACATATGGTGTGATCGCATACGAGATCGAAATGTGTAAAGCAGCCTTAACTCTACTTTCCGTGTATAAGTGACGGCTGTGAGTGATCCTGGACTTTGTCTGTATTGTAGTACTGTAAATCTGAATGTGGCAGAACAGGGTAAATGTTCATTGGATTTCTATCTAAATGCTACAGTTCGCGCTCTACTGTTATGGCTAAAAATGTTAACGTTATGGGGCCCCCACCAGATTTTCTGCCCAGGGGCCCCCACCAACCTTAATCCGGCCCTGGGTATACTGTATTTGAGGGTAACACTCAACCCCGTTCAAACAATCTAGGAATGATTGGCTGTTATTTTTTTGGGGTGAAGTGGCCAGAACCTTTTATCTGTACCCATCATACTGTAGATATATTGTGTTAGTTTGTATAGTACTTATGAAGAATCCACTCATTTGAAAGATCCCATTCTGTCGGGGCCGATCATTCATTGGCCTGAAGTTTACAACATTTACAATATTGGGGTCGAAGAATGTTACCTTATTATGTCACATAGAACACTAAGCGTGGGTGGAGCCTCAGGCACAAGACCCGCCCATGCTCAAAACTGTATTGGAATTTAGGGTTTGTAGAAAGTCATCATTGCCCTATAAAAAGGCATATTGGAGCATTTTTTGTATTACTTTTTTGGTACTGATGCTCACTGTATTCATGTACACATAAGTATGCAATGTGTTGCTGTTTCAATAAAATCAGTGTTTTATCAACAGGAGATTATCACTACAGGACTAGGTGACTCGTGCCTACTAGTTCAACACACATCAACCACCAGCCAATGAACAGTGTACTAAGGAAGCTGCCAATCAGTGGTGTGTGGGCGGGGCTCAGCATTCTGAGCTCTGCTAGATCTGCAGCAGAGAAAACTATAATTGCATCATAACCATAGCATGCAGACTACAGACCAGTAAGTGACACATTGCTGGAATCAGGGTCTCGGCCTCTACATCTTGCTGCTCTTAGATTACATAATAAAAACCTGTTGACAGATTCACTTTAAATGGAATATAAAGCAAGGACTACAATATTTATATCCATATGTCAGGGGACTGATTTTATAAAATACTGTATAAATGACTCTACACCTCATCACATACATATACAGTTTTACATAGTAGGCAGGTATTGTGTAATATTCAATATATAGCGTCAGCGCAGTGTCGCATCACATTATGCTTAATATATGGATGGCGGTTACATGGTCCGGTCACGCAGCGTCTTCTACTTCCCCTCCGGTTTCTTCCTGCAGCAGTGATTCATCCGGTTACCGCAGGCTACGATCCGTTCTGAGTTGTCGTCGCAGGGTTCAAACTGGCACTTTCCATTTTTCAGACCACAATCCCAAGAATCCTTCGAGAAATACACTCCGAAACAAAAAAAAACAAAAACCAGGTGATAAAGGGGAACGCTACCCAAAATAAACGAAACAAGTCACAAAATGAAATACAGTTAGGTCCAGAAATCTTTGGACAGTGACACAATTTTCGCGAGTTGGGCTCTGCATGCCACCACATTGGATTTGAAATGAAACCTCTACAACAGAATTCAAGTGCAGATTGTAACGTTTAATTTGAAGGTTTGAACAAAAATATCTGATAGAAATTGTAGGAATTGTCACATTTCTTTACAAACACTCCACATTTTAGGAGGTCAAAAGTAATTGGACAAATAAACCAAACCCAAACAAAATATTTTTATTTTCAATATTTTGTTGCGAATCCTTTGGAGGCAATCACTGCCTTAAGTCTGGAACCCATGGACATCACCAAACGCTGGGTTTCCTCCTTCTTAATGCTTTGCCAGGCCTTTACAGCCGCAGCCTTCAGGTCTTGCTTGTTTGTGGGTCTTTCCGTCTTAAGTCTGGATTTGAGCAAGTGAAATGCATGCTCAATTGGGTTAAGATCTGGTGATTGACTTGGCCATTGCAGAATGTTCCACTTTTTTGCACTCATGAACTCCTGGGTAGCTTTGGCTGTATGCTTGGGGTCATTGTCCATCTGTACTATGAAGCGCCGTCCGATCAACTTTGCGGCATTTGGCTGAATCTGGGCTGAAAGTATATCCCGGTACACTTCAGAATTCATCCGGCTACTCTTGTCTGCTGTTATGTCATCAATAAACACAAGTGACCCAGTGCCATTGAAAGCCATGCATGCCCATGCCATCACGTTGCCTCCACCATGTTTTACAGAGGATGTGGTGTGCCTTGGATCATGTGCCGTTCCCTTTCTTCTCCAAACTTTTTTCTTCCCATCATTCTGGTACAGGTTGATCTTTGTCTCATCTGTCCATAGAATACTTTTCCAGAACTGAGCTGGCTTCATGAGGTGTTTTTCAGCAAATTTAACTCTGGCCTGTCTATTTTTGGAATTGATGAATGGTTTGCATCTAGAACCCTTTGTATTTTCTTTCATGGAGTCTTCTCTTTACTGTTGACTTAGAGACAGATACACCTACTTCACTGAGAGTGTTCTGGACTTCAGTTGATGTTGTGAACGGGTTCTTCTTCACCAAAGAAAGTATGCGGCGATCATCCACCACTGTTGTCATCCGTGGACGCCCAGGCCTTTTTGAGTTCCCAAGCTCACCAGTCAATTCCTTTTTTCTCAGAATGTACCCAACTGTTGATTTTGCTACTCCAAGCATGTCTGCTATCTCTCTGATGGATTTTTTCTTTTTTTTCAGCCTCAGGATGTTCTGCTTCACCTCAATTGAGAGTTCCTTAGACCGCATGTTGTCTGGTCACAGCAACAGCTTCCAAATGCAAAACCACACACCTGTAATCAACCCCAGACCGTTTAACTACTTCATTGATTACAGGTTAACGAGGGAGACACCTTCAGAGTTAATTGCAGCCCTTAGAGTCCCTTGTCCAATTACTTTTGGTCCCTTGAAAAAGAGGAGGCTATGCATTACAGAGCTATGATTCCTAAACCCTTTCTCCGATTTGGATGTGAAAACTCTCATATTGCAGCTGGGAGTGTGCACTTTCAGCCCATATTATATATAGAATTGTGTTTCTGAACATGTTTTTGTAAACAGCTAAAATAACAAAACTTGTGTCACTGTCCAAATATTTCTGGACCTAACTGTATTTGTACTGGATGGACATCGTACAGGGACATAGTCAGCTCCTGGGCAGGGGAGGACGGAAAAAAGTATACAGACATTACAGCACGGGATCATAGATGATTCTTTCTGTGAGGTAAAACATTTCCCTCCCTGTTATTACCGTACCAAACGTTTTACCTCAAAGAAAGAATTATTTGTGATCACATGCTGTGATATCTGTATCCTCATGTTTACTTCTTCATCTGGCCCAGGAGATGTGGCATGATCATGTACTTGTACAGTCAGACACGGCCATTACACAGTACACAGCACAGACACTTATATAAGATTATCTCAGCACAGAAACATTTTATATAATCACATCCAATTGTGGAAATTATTATTATTATTCCAAGATCTATTGATTAAAATTAACTTTGTTCATGGGACAAACCCCTTTAAGTTTAATTAGATATGCTAATTATGGTGTTTTGTGCACTGTGGGCGTGGCCAAGAGGCTCAGTGCATTGTTCTGCCTAACTGTTTTGCATATTTGATTAAATTTCAGTTTCTGTAGACAGGAGGCAGCTAATAGAACAATAGATGTGCGATTTGTATATGGCTTATATCCCCTAAAAGGTGATATGCTTTGTTTATACTGTTAATTTGGACTCACAAACTTCCTTTAATTCTCAGGATCGGCAGGGGTCTCAGGAGTCAGATTCTGGCCCATCAGCCTAGTATGGCAAATCAATATGATAGATACGTATGATGGGAATACTCTGCCGGAGAAACTGATGGGAAACAAACGGTGGACACTTTGAAGGGCACCCCAATGGGCAGTAAGAGGTGGGGACGTTATTTTATTATTTTTATTATTATTATTATTATTATTATTATTAATAATACTACTAATAATAATATAATAATAACAATGATATATATATGAATTAATAATTATGTGATTATTAATATTATTATTATTAATAATAATGTTAATAAATAAAATAATAATACATAATGTTAAATAACAATAATAAAAAATAATAATTTTAATAATAAAATATTATTAATAATAATAATTAATAATGTTTCTAAATATTTTTAGTAATAAATAAAATAATTAAACATTAATAATAAATAATGTTTCATAACAATAATAATAATATATGAAGAGCAATAACAATTATTAATAATGTGATTAATAATAATGGTATTAAATAAAATATGAATACATTAATAATGTTACAACATAATAATAATACATTAATAATAAATAATAATGTTACAAAACAATAATTATACAAATGGTAATACAAATGATAATAATAATAATTATAATAATAAATTGATAATAAATAATAATGTTACAAAACATTATTAATAATAATAAATAAAATGATAATTTAATAATAATTTTACATAATAATAATAATAATAATAATAATAGTAAAAATAATAATAAATGAATAATAAATTACATTACAAAATAATAATTATATAAATGATAATACAAATAATAATAAATAAAATTAATTATAATACATAAAATAATTAATTATAAATAATAATTTTACAAAATATAATTCAATAAATAAAATAATAATAATATTTTGCCTCTTACTGTCCCCATAATCTCCCCCTGACAACCTATAATAGTTCACAGATTCTGAATGACACATTGTGCCTGTGCATTACTGACCGTCCGTCTTTGGATCAGTTTCCTGCCCCTGGATTCCTGGAAAACATAAAACATACAAAATAATACTGAAGAAAAGGAGAGGATCAATATTATACAGAAAAGTAACTGAGCACTGGCGATGAAATCTACTGTATCCTCCAGATTATCTAACACGTCCTAATATTTGGAATTATTGAGAACTCCTATAGCAAACTACAAAGAAAACACATGCGGTATTATTATTATTATTATTATTAGGAGTTGGATTGCGGTATCTAGAATGTATGTGGCAATATCATTTTTATTCTTTGATAGAGAATTATCCGAACACTGCACATAATGTGCAGTATACGGAGGTATTTTATGGTTTCTATATAGCAGTATTATTTGAGCACTATATGGCGGTAGTACATTGCTTTAAAGCTCTGAAATGACCTGGTTCCTATGGCCAGTGACCAATTGGAATGGTAAAATGCTGATATGACCTGACGCATTTTCAGCTGATTGCCTTTGTGGCTGATATCCTGGCATTATTGTTAGATGGACACTATAAAGGTGACATGGTCACTATTATGAGGCCGATATTATGCCTGTGTCTCGCTCTACCTTCATACAACTTTAAGAGAATAGTGTGAACACAGGTAACACCTCTGACCTCAAGCATCTTAAGAAACATTATAATCCCGGATCTCAATGCAAATAAGTTTGTCATCCTTTCTTAAATTATGCTATTTTTTTCTACTACTACCGCTCTTACCGTAGAGAACCAAATCCAACAATTATTAGCATTAGATGTGAAGTTTAGATGGGCAATATTATACATGAAACACAAGTTTTTATCTCTTCATCTTATAACGAACTCTACATTTTCAGAGACTTTTGCAGCAGCTGCCTGGCATTGACCGCTGCTACTAATCCTAATTTTATCAGTGTCTCAATATTCCAGAAGAGCATGTACATGCATAGATAAGAAATGAGTGATCAGTGGGCGTCCTGCTGCCTTCCGTGAGATTAGGGATCAATTGTGTAAATAGAGCGACAGTGAGCATGTGCGACCCCCAATGGTCACACATGCTCAGTAAGGCTTCATTCACACAGTGCACTTTGGGACCCCCGTTCTCATGATCTGAAAAGTTCCCCGCAGTCAGACCCCCTGCGATCAAATATTAATCACCTACCCTGTGCAAAAGTGATAAACATGTTGTCTATGGGATACCCCCTTTAATTCGCCTGTCTGCACCCGGGCATATTTGGGGATAGGATTAATGGGGAACCCATGTTCATATACATTTGCCTATTTCTTACCGGGATAGAAGAGTAAGAAGACGCAGAGAAGACACAGACCTCGCATGGTGCCCTGGAGTCGTTCCCAAATGTCAGTAGGTAGGAGTCCCTGTCGTATTTAATATGGGGGGGTGACACCTGCGAGGCGTAGCGCGCCATAATGAAACTCAATCTTCTTAATTGCATTGTAATAATATTGCATATTAAATGGACAATTCTTATATTTACTATTTGCATTTTATTTCATATTGTTGGATCCCGACTGGGGAAGAAATGAACGTGGATCCTTTTTTACCTTGAAAATCTGACGCTCTTTAACCCATGCATGCCCTGGACAAAACATCCCAATGGGAATGCATAACGATATCTGACTCTACAGCGGTGGGACTGCCATGATGCCCTTTCAAGGTGGAGGCCGATGACATCATCGTCAATGGTGACATCAGCAGCAGCGGTGACATCATCAACGTACAGTAATGAAATGACAACACCATGAAGCAGAAGTTGTGGAATGATGGAAATCCCAGGATGGAGACTTTACTGATCTGCAAATGAGAAAAAATTGGATTTTTTTTTTTTTTCATAAACTCTAGATTTATTCAGTCGGGGGTTTAAGCCACGTGCATAAATGAGAAATCCCCGCACTTCCGGCTTCTATCACTGAGGTTATTACCAGTCGTATGAAGAAGGTTCTACTTTGAATGCAGTTGAACAAATCATCAAGATCCTCTGCTGACAACTCCTGTGTAGTCACCATGTCGCGGGCGGAGGAGGGGACGCTGCGCTCTCCCACTGCTCGGGTCCGGCTGCCGCTGCTGCTCGGTGGTGGCTCGAGCGATGGGCCGGATCCCGGGGACTCGAGCGGCGCTCCTCGCCCGTGAGTGAAAAGGGGTTTGGTTTTGGGGATTTATTGTCCGTGACGCCACCCACGGTTGTGGTGATTGTGTGGACACCACCGCTGCTCTGGATGGGGATCCCGGGAGCGGTGACAGGAATCAGCTTTGTTGTTATTTCTCCCCTCCGTGGGTAGGGGGTTGGTTGTCCCGGGGCCCGGTGATAGGGAAGGGGTGGATGGCAGGGCGGGTGCGGGGCCTGGCGAGGTGCAGGGTCGCGGGGGCAGCGCTGTGTCTCACGGCACGGTGGTACTCACTCAGCCTGAGACGGTGACACAGTTCTCGGTAAAACACACGGCTGGAAAGACGGTTCCCACGGACGGCTGCTGTTGCTTTTTCCCCGGTAGTTAACGGTGACTGTCTCTTTCCCTGCACCTTGTGTAATGTTGGTAGCGATGGGTCCCCACCGGTAACCCGCTCCCCAGCTTGGATATGGGCCGGAGGAGCCCCTCTTTGCCCGCAGGCGCTGGCCCTGAGAAACTGGTGCCTTGGCGGTGGCGGTGTCTCTCTCATACGGTTGGACTGTTGCCTTCAATCGGGACTTAGTTGTTTGGAGACCCGGAGGTCCCCTTCACTGACGGATTTGGCAAATTCACGGCGACTCCTAGCCTTGCCGGGATCCGAAAGGCCCCTGCCACTGGTGCTGGCTTCTCCTTGTGTACCGGTCCGGTACCGCCGGGCCACCACCCGTCCACGGTCCTTTCGGCAACCTCCGATCAGCCTCCACTGCAGACAGTCACCGCCGTCTGCTAACCTTGCTGTCTCAGTCCGGGGCACACACCCGGACCAACTTCAGGCTTTCAAACTGTCACTTTTCTCTTTCACTACTTTCCCTCCTTCTACTTCACTCCTCACACTTTCAGCTCTCCAACTAATCTCTCCTCTCACTTCCTCCTCCAAACTCTAACTGCCTGTGTTTTCCTGCCTCCAGGACTGTGTACTCCTTGGTGGGCGGAGACCAACCGCCTGGCTCCACCCCCTGGTGTGGACATCAGCCCCTGGAGGAAGGCAACAAGGATTTCAGGTCTAGCTTAGGTGTACCTAACCGGGGTGTAGGGTATGGTGATGTCATTACCCGTGACCCCTGGCTTGCCCAGGGCGTCACATTCCCCCTTGGCAAAATGCAGACCGTCCGCGGGCTGCCCGTCCAACACCGGTTTTATTTTTCTGAAAAAAGATAAGGAACACAATACAAGTAAAATAACATCATCCCACAACGGGAGGCACTTTTCTTAAACGTTGCAAACGGTTAACGGTTACGGCTTCCGCTCTCACCCACCCAAGTAACCTGGCCCTGATGCTGCCCCTAAGAAAACAGGCAGCACCCCTTGACCCCAGTCCTGCACCAAGTTACCCGAGCGGGATCTGTCCTTTCCAGGGGACCCACGTCCATGGGGAGCCCCTGGAACCCCCAGAGGGTAGCCACCGGTTCCGGTGGTGGCTGGGCCCTAGCCTGCTCCACTGCGGGCCCTCCCTCCAATCTGCCTCTCCGGAGGCGGTAACGGTGGAAGCTGCAACAAAACATTTTTATTTACATTCCACAAGTTTGTGGTTGCCCTGCAAGTTCATGGGCTTGTTCATAGAAGTTTCTATGCAAGGTGAAGGGGGTCCCAACGGGGACCAGTTGCCGGCTACGACCCGTTTCAATCAGCAGGTTAATCAGATGACTTCCTCAGTTGATCACTTATCATTTTCTCATTTTCAAAAACTTGCAAACTTTAAAACTTTTAACACACATGTTGGTCCCAACGGGGACTGGGACAACGGCATTCCGCTGCCCCTACTCCGATTCTTCAGCTGAGGCGGATCCATCCTCCTCCACCAGCATATCAAACATGCACTGACATGCCTGCTGTGACAGGGGTGCCCGGTACCCATTTCCACCGGTACGCGGGGTGTGGGAAACCACTGGGTCTCCTTCATAGCGGGGACGCTCACTTGCCCCCTCAAACTCAGCAGTGGGCCCGGGGCTGGGGCCGGAGTCATCATCAATTGTTCCTGTGTCAGGCGGGTTGCCGCCAGCTGCTGCAGCTTCCAGGCCTCCAGCATCCAGCACATCAGATCCTTCTGCAGTAGCACGGGGCAGCAGGTCAGGCGAAACACTAAGGCGCCCCATAAGTAACGGCAAGGGTGATGCATAGGTCGAGACTAGGCCGGGCCCCTCAGCCGCAGCGGCCGGTCGTGGTAGGACATAGGGACGTGGGTCACCAATCGACTCTGTTACATCTATTCCCCTCCCGTACATCGGGGCAGTTGCAATCAGCATCTCCACCTCGTTGGTCCACTGCTCCATCATACGGAAGATCTGATCCTGCTGACGTTGGTGGAATTTAATCACCCAGGCCTTCATCCATGCCACGGTCCCGGGCTCGGGCGCAATCACTGCCGGGACTTCTGGCACAATTTTGTTAAGGGGCCGCGGTCCTAGCGGTTTCCCCGAGAGTACTTCAGGGAGGTCCTGGGCATCTGCAGCCGGTTGGTCCGCCGGGGCGGATTGGCAGGGTATCGCTACCGGTTGGACAGGTAGCGGGCCTAGTGGCGGGGCGGCAGCGACTAACGTGGTTATCGGGGGAGGCAGCAGGATGAACGGGTGTAGGCCGGGCCCCTCAGCCACGATGGCCGACCCCTCGGGGATACAGGGACGTGGGTCTCTTACCCGTTCCTCCAAATCTTCCTCCACCTCGCATCTCCGCATAGCAGCCACCACGTCCGCCATGTCGGCCTCCCACTCCTCCAGGAGGAGCTGCATCCGGGCCTGCAGACGATGACTGAGCGGGGTGGTCCAGTTCTCCATCCACGCCGCTATGCCGGGCGCGGGGGTCTCGCTGTTATTAGCTGGAGCGGACATCTCGGCAGTCGTGCTTTCCAGGAACTAGCAACAAGATGGCCACAGGGTCCTGGCGTCCCTGCTTTTATAGCCACCTCACATGAGGCCAGCCGCCATTCCGTCTCTCTTAGCCTCTTTCTGGCTCCTCCTCTCTTGGGGCGGGGTTTTGGCCTTCGCGCCTCCACTACTCGAGGAGACGCTCGAGCGGGAACTTTTCGCGCCAAAGATGGCGGCTTCTGAAATTTTCCGGCCGGACACCTCCGGCGGTAACAAGGCGCACCTCTACCCAACGGCAGAGCGGTAAGATCCTGTTCGTGACGCCAAGTTGTCGCGGGCGGAGGAGGGGACGCTGCGCTCTCCCACTGCTCGGGTCCGGCTGCCGCTGCTGGTGCGGCCGCTGCAGCTTGGTGGCTCGAGCGATGGACCGGATCCCGGGGACTCGAGCGGCGCTCCTCGCCCGTGAGTGAAAAGGGGTTTGGTTTTGGGGATTTATTGTCCGTGACGCCACCCACGGTTGTGGTGATTGTGTGGACACCACCGCTGCTCTGTATGGGGATCCCGGGAGCGGAGACAGGGAGCAGCTTTGTTGTTATTTCTCCCCTCCGTGGGTAGGGGTTGGTTGTCCCGGGGCCCGGTGATGGGGAAGGGGTGGATGGCAGGCCGGGTGCGGGGCCTTGCGAGGTGCAGGGTCGCGGGGGCAGCGCTGTGCCTCACGGCACGGTGGTACTCACTCAGCCTGAGACGGTGACACAGTTCTCGGTAAAACACACGGTTGGAAAGACGGTTCCCACGGACGGCTGCTGTTGCTTTTTCCCCGGTAGTGAACGGTGACTGTCTCTTTCCCTGCACCTTGTGTAATGTTGGTAGCGATGGGTTCCCACCGGTTACCCGCTCCCCGACTTGGATATGGGCCGGAGGAGCCCCTCTTTGCCCGCAGGCGCTGGCCCTGAGAAACTGGTGCCTTGGCGGTGGCGGTGTCTCTCTCATACGGTTGGACTGTTGCCTTCAGTCGGGACTTAGTTGTTTGGAGACCCGGAGGTCCCCTTCACTGACGGATTTGGCAAATTCACGGCGACTCCTAGCCTTGCCGGGATCCGAAAGGCCCCTGCCAATGGTGCTGGCTTCTCCTTGTGTACCGGTCTGGTACCGCCAGGCCACCACCCGTCCACGGTCCTCACGGCTACTCCGATCAGCCTCCACTGCAGACGGTCACCGCCGTCTGCTAACCTTGCTGTCTCAGTCCGGGGCACACACCCGGACCAACTTCAGGCTTTCAAACTGTCACTTTTCTCTTTCACTACTTTCCCTCCTTCTACTTCACTCCTCACACTTTCAGCTCTCCAACTAATCTCTCCTCTCACTTCCTCCTCCAAACTCTAACTGCCTGTGTTTTCCTGCCTCCAGGACTGTGTACTCCTTGGTGGGCGGAGACCAACCGCCTGGCTCCACCCCCTGGTGTGGACATCAGCCCCTAGAGGAAGGCAACAAGGATTTCAGGTCTAGCTTAGGTGTACCTAACCAGGGTGTAGGGTGTGGTGATGTCATTACCTGTGACCCCTGGCTTGCCCAGGGCGTCACAACCAACCAATGATGTCTCAGAGGTACCCAATTGAGACAAGTCTGGAGATGCTACAGCCATTGGAGACAAGTTTAGAGAAGCTGCAGCATTGGGAAACAAGTCTGGACATGCTGTAGCCGTAGGAGACAAGTCTGGAGATGCTGCAGCCATGGGAGACAAGTATGAGACGCTGAAGCCAAGGGAGACTAGTCTTAAGATGCAGCAGCCATGGGAGACTAGTCGGGAGACGCTGCAGCCATGTGAGACAAGTCTGAAGATGCTACAGCCATGTGAGACAAGTCTGGAGATGCTACAGCGATAGGAGAGTAAATTAAAATTTTTATTATATTACAGAAAGGTAAAATTCATTTTCCATAAATTATACACATGAGGTAAGGTGGATTCATCACACGCTCACCCACTAAAGAACCACCCAAAATGGACCCATCATATCCCTAGCAAAGAAAATATACATAGCCAGTGCAAGAAATGTAAGGGAAACACCAAATGGTCAGAAATCAAGTCACCAGACAGCAGTCTGCAGACTTACCCATGGTAGGGGCCAATCAAAGGTGGTTCAAAAGTGGGTAGGCGAGTGTCCTTCAACCCGGACGCGCGTGTCGCCAATGCTTCATCAGCGGGGTGCAGG
The DNA here is from genome assembly GCF_048569485.1 of Anomaloglossus baeobatrachus. Taxonomy (NCBI): domain Eukaryota; kingdom Metazoa; phylum Chordata; class Amphibia; order Anura; family Aromobatidae; genus Anomaloglossus; species Anomaloglossus baeobatrachus. The sequence goes on along the minus strand of NC_134355.1, from coordinate 671,534,524 downwards.
CGAATGGATAACTCACATCACACTCCTCTTTTATATCCTGTAAAGGCCCGTGATTGCTGGTGATGTAATCCATGTGTGTAGCGCCGGCAAAGCAGCGCATGCGCGCAGAACGGGACACCCGGAAATGACATCGCCGCACGGCAGCTCTCATCCCCGACACGCACGTCAGAGGGAATCCCCTCATTGACGTCACCAGACATGCGCATCAGGAATGCTGAGGCCGCCGAGCAACGATACCCGGAAGTCGCGCCCCGCGCACACGCGCAGTAGCAGCGCCCACACACATGGAATCTTAAAGTGACCAGTGCGCATATACGCGCAGAGAGTATGACCATCCAAACACAAATAAGGGGAGAGGACAAAAACAAAAAGAGATAGAAATATAGACCATCAAGGTGCTTATTATCAAGTAAACACCTGATGGAAGCATGGTATATCTTATAAAAAATCCATCAACTTAGATACATATCAAGATCAACCTCATAAGAATGCATCTCCACTTACACAAAAATATCACATATTATATACAATCATGTATTTATATGAGAGCAAGCACATAGAGCTCCGGTGTAGGAAACAGTTGAAATAATTATATCCATCCAAAGTCCAAACTATATTTGCTGCATTCAATGTATCCAGGCTCTCAGTATGGTAAAAATTCTGATGCGTGATCCAATATGGACGGTCAGTAGATCTTCATATCATTCGATCACTTATGTATACAAAAACAACAGCAATCCATAATAATCAGGAGGAGTGTGTACATGGAATTTACTAAAATAAAAAACATTAAGACAACACAATTAAAAAAGAAAATCCCTCAATGCCTCTTGTTCAGTCGTGGACAAAGATGTATCAGGGGTGTCCCGTTTCTGATGTAACTTCCCCAGAACCATTTTACGTGAAAATAAGTATAAGTCCTTTACAGATGTAAAGTAGTCAAACCTATTATTCGGGACAAAAGTTAAACCCAGTTTTAATACCTGGCACTGCGCATCAGACAGGGTGTGGGGTGATAAATTAATTACCTCCAAGTTGTTCTGTTTCCTTTTAGTATCCTGGGCGCCATTTGGGGAAATTTCCTTCCGTTTGGTAGCTGCTTTTCCCTTCTGGTTTCGAAGTACTCCTGGTTTATCCCATTTATGACGATATAGCGGTCCGGGCCCGCCCCTAGCGCCGTCAATTTCAGACTCCTCACCGGAGGTAACAGAAGAAATAGAGAAGGATCTTGTTCTCCTCAGAACCCTCCCTAGACATTTTCATGTTCATCATAATTGTGACCCTACGGGACTGAAAGTCAGAGGGATTGACATTTTCCACAGCGGTATTAGGGGGGGCGATTTAAAGAAGCAGCTGGCCCAAATGGAGTGCCGTTGGATTGTCACTCTAAGTACTATGGCCCCCATGGGGCTGAATGAGAAATTAAGTTTTTCTCCCTTCTTGTGAATCAATCCCCCCCCCCTTTTTCCTCCCCTCTCCTCTTCCCCCTCCCCCCCCCCCCCCCTTTTCCCCCCCCTTTCCTTTCCCCCCCCTACCCTCCCGGTCTTTCATGTCATCCCACATAGTTATCAATATGGAATTATTCATCATTCATGATTAATGAACGTGGAATAAATTTAAGAATAAGATCTTTTCTTGTTGTAGTTGTTAGTTTGAGAGATATATATGAGTAAGAGAAGGGTTATTGGTAATAATCTGTGCAGTGTTGCCTTGTGTCTTTTTTAATTGTGTTGTCTTAATGTTTTTTATTTTAGTAAATTCCATGTACACACTCCTCCTGATTATTATGGATTGCTGTTGTTTTTGTATACATAAGTGATCGAATGATATGAAGATCTACTGACCGTCCATATTGGATCACGCATCAGAATTTTTACCATACTGAGAGCCTGGATACATTGAATGCAGCAAATATAGTTTGGACTTTGGATGGATATAATTATTTCAACTGTTTCCTACACCGGAGCTCTATGTGCTTGCTCTCATATAAATACATGATTGTATATAATATGTGATATTTTTGTGTAAGTGGAGATGCATTCTTATGAGGTTGATCTTGATATGTATCTAAGTTGATGGATTTTTTATAAGATATACCATGCTTCCATCAGGTGTTTACTTGATAATAAGCACCTTGATGGTCTATATTTCTATCTCTTTTTGTTTTTGTCCTCTCCCCTTATTTGTGTTTGGATGGTCATACTCTCTGCGCGTATATGCGCACTGGTCACTTTAAGATTCCATGTGTGTGGGCGCTGCTACTGCGCGTGTGCGCGGGGCGCGACTTCCGGGTATCGTTGCTCGGCGGCCTCAGCATTCCTGATGCGCATGTCTGGTGACGTCACTGAGGGGATTCCCTCTGACGTGCGTGTCGGGGATGAGAGCTGCCGTGCGGCGATGTCATTTCCGGGTGTCCCGTTCTGCGCGCATGCGCTGCTTTGCCGGCGCTACACACATGGATTACATCACCAGCAATCACGGGCCTTTACAGGATATAAAAGAGGAGTGTGATGTGAGTTATCCATTCGCCTGCACCCCGCTGATGAAGCATTGGCGACACGCGCGTCCGGGTTGAAGGACACTCGCCTACCCACTTTTGAACCACCTTTGATTGGCCCCTACCATGGGTAAGTCTGCAGACTGCTGTCTGGTGACTTGATTTCTGACCATTTGGTGTTTCCCTTACATTTCTTGCACTGGCTATGTATACTTTCTTTGCTAGGGATATGATGGGTCCATTTTCGGTGGTTCTTTAGTGGGTGAGCGTGTGATGAATCCACCTTACCTCATGTGTATAATTTATGGAAAATTAATTTTACCTTTCTGTAATATAATAAAAATTTGAATTTTTATAAATTAATGAGTCTCCTATACGTGTTTTACACGGATGTTGAGAATGAATTGGGAGTATATTCTATAATATCTGTTCATATGGGGATTGCAATATAGCCTATGAGGATGAAATTACAATATAGGATCATCCCCCTTTTATCTGTGCTATTTATGATAGCCATAGGAGAGTAGTATGGAGATACAGCCATGTAAGACTAGTCTGGAGACGCTGCAGCCATGGGAGACAAGTCTGGATATGCTGCAGCCATGTGAGACAAGTCTGGAGACGCTGAAGCCATGTGAGACAAGTCTGAAGATGCTGCAGCCATGTGAGACAAGTCTGGAGATGCTGCAGCCATGTGAAACAAGTCTGGAGATGCTGCAGCCATGGGAGACAAGTCTGGAGATGCTGCAGCCATGGGAGACAAGTCTGGAGATGCTGGAGCCATTTGAAACAAGTCTGGAGATGCTGCAGCTATGGGAGACAAGTCTGGAGATGCTGCAGCCATGTGAGACAAGTCTGGAGATGCTGCAGCCATGGGAGACAAGTCTGGAGATGCTGCAGCCATGGGAGACAAGTCTGGAGATGCTGCAGCCATGTGAGACAAGTCTGGAGATGCTGCAGCCATGTGAGACAAGTCTGGAGATGCTGCAGCCATGTGAGACTAGTCTGGAGACGCAGCAGCCATGTGAAACAAGTCTGGAGATACTGCAGCCATGGGAGACAAGTCTAGAGATGCTGCAGCCATGGGAGACAAGTCTGGAGATGCTGCAGCCATGTGAAACAAGTCTGGAGATGCAGCCATGGGAGACAAGTCTGGAGATGCTGTAGCTATGGGGGACAAGTCTGGAGACGTTGCAGACACAGGAGACAAGTCTGGAGATGCTGCAGCCATGTGAAACAAGTCTGGAGATGCTGCAGCCATGGGAGACAAGTCTGGAGATGCTGAAGCCATGTGAGACAAGTCTGGAGACACTGCAGCCATGAGAGACAAATCTGAAGACACTGCAGCCATGGGAGACAAGTCTGGAGACACTGCAGCCATGGGAGACAAGTCTGGAGATGCTGAAGCCATGTGAGACAAGTCTGGAGATACTGCAGCCATGAGAGACAAATCTGAAGACACTGCAGCCATGGGAGACAAGTCTGGAGACACTGCAGCCATGAGAGACAAATATGGAGACACTGCAGCCATGAGAGAAAAATCTGAAGACACTGCAGCCATGGGAGACAAGTCTGGAGATGCTGGAGCCATGTGAAACAAGTCTGGAGATGCTGCAGCTATGGGAGACAAGTCTGGAGATGCTGCAGCCATGTGAGACAAGTCTAGAGATGCTGCAGCCATGTGAAACAAGTCTGGAGATGCTGCAGCCATGGGAGACAAGTCTGGAGATGCTGGAGCCATGTGAAACAAGTCTGGAGATGCTGCAGCCATGGGAGACAAGTCTGGAGATGCTGCAGCCATGGGAGACAAGTCTGGAGATGCTGGAGCCATGTGAAACAAGTCTGGAGATGCTGCAGCTATGGGAGACAAGTCTGGAGATGCTGCAGCCATGTGAGACAAGTCTGGAGATGCTGCAGCCATGGGAGACAAGTCTGGAGATGCTGCAGCCATGGGAGACAAGTCTGGAGATGCTGCAGCCATGGGAGACAAGTCTAGAGATGCTGCAGCCATGTGAGACAAGTCTGGAGATGCTGCAGCCATGTGAGACTAGTCTGGAGACACTGCAGCCATGTGAAACAAGTCTGGAGATGCTGCAGCCATGGGAGACAAGTCTGGAGATGCTGCAGCCATGTGAGACAAGTCTGGAGATGCTGCAGCCATGGGAGACAAGTCTGGAGATGCTGCAGCCATGTGAAACAAGTCTGGAGATGCAGCCATGGGAGACAAGTCTGGAGATGTTATAGCCATGGGAGACAAGTCTGGAGACGTTGAAGACACAGGAGACAAGTCTGGAGATGCTGTAGCCATGTGAAACAAGTCTGGAGATGCTGCAGCCATGGGAGACAAGTCTGGAGATGCTGAAGCCATGTGAGACAAGTCTGGAGACACTGCAGCCATGAGAGACAAATCTGAAGACACTGCAGCCATGGGAGACAAGTCTGGAGACACTGCAGTTATGGGAGACAAGTCTGGAGACGCTGCAGCTATGGGAGACAAGTCTGGAGATGCTGCAGCTATGGGAGACAAGTCTGGAGATGCTGCAGCCATGTGAGACAAGTCTAGAGATGCTGCAGCCATGTGAAACAAGTCTGGAGATGCTGCAGCCATGGGAGACAAGTCTGGAGATGCTGGAGCCATGTGAAACAAGTCTGGAGATGCTGCAGCCATGGGAGACAAGTCTGGAGATGCTGCAGCCATGGGAGACAAGTCTGGAGATGCTGGAGCCATGTGAAACAAGTCTGGAGATGCTGCAGCTATGGGAGACAAGTCTGGAGATGCTGCAGCCATGTGAGACAAGTCTGGAGATGCTGCAGCCATGGGAGACAAGTCTGGAGATGCTGCAGCCATGTGAGACAAGTCTGGAGATGCTGCAGCCATGTGAGACAAGTCTGGAGATGCTGCAGCCATGTGAGACAAGTCTGGAGATGCTGCAGCCATGTGAGACTAGTCTGGAGACGCTGCAGCTATGTGAAACAAGTCTGGAGATGCTGCAGCCATGGGAGACAAGTCTGGAGATGCTGCAGCCATGTGAGACAAGTCTGGAGATGCTGCAGCCATGGGAGACCATTCTGGAGATGCTGCAGCCATGGGAGACAAGTCTGGAGACACTGCAGCCATGAGAGACAAATCTGAAGACACTGCAGCCATGGGAGACAAGTCTGGAGACACTGCAGCCATGGGAGACAAGTCTGGAGACACTGCAGCCATGAGAGACAAATCTGAAGACACTGCAGCCATGGGAGACAAGTCTGGAGACACTGCAGTTATGGGAGACAAGTCTGGAGACGCTGCAGCTATGGGAGACAAGTCTGGAGATGCTGCAGCTATGGGAGACAAGTCTGGAGATGCTGCAGCCATGTGAGACAAGTCTAGAGATGCTGCAGCCATGTGAAACAAGTCTGGAGATGCTGCAGCCATGGGAGACAAGTCTGGAGATGCTGGAGCCATGTGAAACAAGTCTGGAGATGCTGCAGCCATGGGAGACAAGTCTGGAGATGCTGCAGCCATGGGAGACAAGTCTGGAGATGCTGGAGCCATGTGAAACAAGTCTGGAGATGCTGCAGCTATGGGAGACAAGTCTGGAGATGCTGCAGCCATGTGAGACAAGTCTGGAGATGCTGCAGCCATGGGAGACAAGTCTGGAGATGCTGCAGCCATGGGAGACAAGTCTGGAGATGCTGCAGCCATGTGAGACAAGTCTGGAGATGCTGCAGCCATGTGAGACAAGTCTGGAGATGCTGCAGCCATGTGAGACTAGTCTGGAGACGCTGCAGCCATGTGAAACAAGTCTGGAGATGCTGCAGCCATGGGAGACAAGTCTGGAGATGCTGCAGCCATGTGAGACAAGTCTGGAGATGCTGCAGCCATGGGAGACAATTCTGGAGATGCTGCAGCCATGTGAAACAAGTCTGGAGATGCAGCCATGGGAGACAAGTCTGGAGATGTTATAGCCATGGGAGACAAGTCTGGAGACGTTGAAGACACAGGAGACAAGTCTGGAGATGCTGTAGCCATGTGAAACAAGTCTGGAGATGCTGCAGCCATGGGAGACAAGTCTGGAGATGCTGAAGCCATGTGAGACAAGTCTGGAGACACTGCAGCCATGAGAGACAAATCTGAAGACACTGCAGCCATGGGAGACAAGTCTGGAGACACTGCAGCCATGGGAGACAAGTCTGGAGACACTGCAGCCATGAGAGACAAATCTGAAGACACTGCAGCCATGGGAGACAAGTCTGGAGACACTGCAGCCATGGGAGACAAGTCTGGAGACACTGCAGCCATGAGAGACAAATCTGAAGACACTGCAGCCATGGGAGACAAGTCTGGAGACACTGCAGCTATGGGAGACAAGTCTGGAGATGCTGCAGCCATGTGAGACAAGTCTAGAGATGCTGCAGCCATGTGAAACAAGTCTGGAGATGCTGCAGCCATGGGAGACAAGTCTGGAGATGCTGGAGCCATGTGAAACAAGTCTGGAGATGCTGCAGCCATGGGAGACAAGTCTGGAGATGCTGCAGCCATGGGAGACAAGTCTGGAGATGCTGGAGCCATGTGAAACAAGTCTGGAGATGCTGCAGCTATGGGAGACAAGTCTGGAGATGCTGCAGCCATGTGAGACAAGTCTGGAGATGCTGCAGCCATGGGAGACAAGTCTGGAGATGCTGCAGCCATGGGAGACAAGTCTGGAGATGCTGCAGCCATGGGAGACAAGTCTAGAGATGCTGCAGCCATGTGAGACAAGTCTGGAGATGCTGCAGCCATGTGAGACTAGTCTGGAGACACTGCAGCCATGTGAAACAAGTCTGGAGATGCTGCAGCCATGGGAGACAAGTCTGGAGATGCTGCAGCCATGTGAGACAAGTCTGGAGATGCTGCAGCCATGGGAGACAAGTCTGGAGATGCTGCAGCCATGTGAAACAAGTCTGGAGATGCAGCCATGGGAGACAAGTCTGGAGATGTTATAGCCATGGGAGACAAGTCTGGAGACGTTGAAGACACAGGAGACAAGTCTGGAGATGCTGTAGCCATGTGAAACAAGTCTGGAGATGCTGCAGCCATGGGAGACAAGTCTGGAGATGCTGAAGCCATGTGAGACAAGTCTGGAGACACTGCAGCCATGAGAGACAAATCTGAAGACACTGCAGCCATGGGAGACAAGTCTGGAGACACTGCAGCCATGGGAGACAAGTCTGGAGACACTGCAGCCATGAGAGACAAATCTGAAGACACTGCAGCCATGGGAGACAAGTCTGGAGACACTGCAGTTATGGGAGACAAGTCTGGAGACGCTGCAGCTATGGGAGACAAGTCTGGAGATGCTGCAGCTATGGGAGACAAGTCTGGAGATGCTGCAGCCATGTGAGACAAGTCTAGAGATGCTGCAGCCATGTGAAACAAGTCTGGAGATGCTGCAGCCATGGGAGACAAGTCTGGAGATGCTGGAGCCATGTGAAACAAGTCTGGAGATGCTGCAGCCATGGGAGACAAGTCTGGAGATGCTGCAGCCATGGGAGACAAGTCTGGAGATGCTGGAGCCATGTGAAACAAGTCTGGAGATGCTGCAGCTATGGGAGACAAGTCTGGAGATGCTGCAGCCATGGGAGACAAGTCTGGAGATGCTGCAGCCATGGGAGACAAGTCTGGAGATGCTGCAGCCATGGGAGACAAGTCTGGAGATGCTGCAGCCATGTGAGACACGTCTGGAGATGCTGCAGCCATGTGAGACAAGTCTGGAGATGCTGCAGCCATGTGAGACTAGTCTGGAGACGCTGCAGCCATGTGAAACAAGTCTGGAGACGCTGCAGCCATGGGAGACAAGTCTGGAGATGCTGCAGCCATGTGAGACAAGTCTGGAGATGCTGCAGCCATGGGAGACCATTCTGGAGATGCTGCAGCCATGGGAGACAAGTCTGGAGACACTGCAGCCATGAGAGACAAATCTGAAGACACTGCAGCCATGGGAGACAAGTCTGGAGACACTGCAGCCATGGGAGACAAGTCTGGAGACACTGCAGCCATGAGAGACAAATCTGAAGACACTGCAGCCATGGGAGACAAGTCTGGAGACACTGCAGTTATGGGAGACAAGTCTGGAGACGCTGCAGCTATGGGAGACAAGTCTGGAGATGCTGCAGCTATGGGAGACAAGTCTGGAGATGCTGCAGCCATGTGAAACAAGTCTGGAGATGCTGCAGCCATGGGAGACAAGTCTGGAGATGCTGCAGCCATGGGAGACAAGTCTGGAGATGCTGGAGCCATGTGAAACAAGTCTGGAGATGCTGCAGCCATGGGAGACAAGTCTGGAGATGCTGCAGCCATGGGAGACAAGTCTGGAGATGCTGGAGCCATGTGAAACAAGTCTGGAGATGCTGCAGCTATGGGAGACAAGTCTGGAGATGCTGCAGCTATGGGAGACAAGTCTGGAGATGCTGCAGCCATGTGAGACAAGTCTGGAGATGCTGCAGCCATGGGAGACAAGTCTGGAGATGCTGCAGCCATGGGAGACAAGTCTGGAGATGCTGCAGCCATGTGAGACAAGTCTGGAGATGCTGCAGCCATGTGAGACAAGTCTGGAGATGCTGCAGCCATGTGAGACTAGTCTGGAGACGCTGCAGCCATGTGAAACAAGTCTGGAGATGCTGCAGCCATGGGAGACAAGTCTGGAGATGCTGCAGCCATGTGAGACAAGTCTGGAGATGCTGCAGCCATGGGAGACAATTCTGGAGATGCTGCAGCCATGTGAAACAAGTCTGGAGATGCAGCCATGGGAGACAAGTCTGGAGATGTTATAGCCATGGGAGACAAGTCTGGAGACGTTGAAGACACAGGAGACAAGTCTGGAGATGCTGTAGCCATGTGAAACAAGTCTGGAGATGCTGCAGCCATGGGAGACAAGTCTGGAGATGCTGAAGCCATGTGAGACAAGTCTGGAGACACTGCAGCCATGAGAGACAAATCTGAAGACACTGCAGCCATGGGAGACAAGTCTGGAGACACTGCAGCCATGGGAGACAAGTCTGGAGACACTGCAGCCATGAGAGACAAATCTGAAGACACTGCAGCCATGGGAGACAAGTCTGGAGACACTGCAGCCATGGGAGACAAGTCTGGAGACACTGCAGCCATGAGAGACAAATCTGAAGACACTGCAGCCATGGGAGACAAGTCTGGAGACACTGCAGCTATGGGAGACAAGTCTGGAGATGCTGCAGCTATGGGAGACAAGTCTGGAGATGCTACAGACATGAAAACACATCTAGGCCACACAGACTGCTGCTCACAGTATCTCAAATAACATGCAGCTTAGAAGCCACACCAAGGGTGCCCATCGGACCGGATCGTCCGGATTTACGTAGAGCACGGGAGAATTTAAAAGAGTTTTGGTTGGCATACAGGGGGAGTCAGGGGATAATATACATCTATAGGGAATGCAGCACGGGCGTGTTGTAATTTCAATGTTGAGGGATAGATATAATTCTATTTGTAAGAGTGGGCATCCTCTGTATACATATACAGTGCTCAGCATAAATGAGTACACCCCCTTCGAAAAGTAAAATTTTTTAGAAATTTCTCAATGACCACAAGAACAATTTCCAGAATTTTGAGATCCTAGAACATTTATTAACCCATAACATGCCAGTGAGATTATTAATATAACTTTCATGACATTTTTTGTTTTACCCAGGTTAGTTGAAGCAATTATAAGTAAGTACACCCCACAGCAAGAGACATTGAGTATTTTGTATGGCTGCCATGATTTTTAAAGACAGCATCACGTTTTCTAGACCTGCGGTGAACAAGTTGGCAACATATTCTTCCAGCACAAGCTTTTATGCAGTGGGACCTGATGGTGCCGGTATCCTTATGTGGGGTCAACATGGGCGAGCAGTGTGTGACCCTGCTGACAGGATCGTCTGCTGCAGATGCCGCTCACTAATGGGGAGGTATAGAAAGCTGTGCCGTCTTGATGGCTTCAGTCATCACTGTGCCCAGAGTTAGACAACCTGGGAGGGTCATGAACACATTACTCATATCTATGCAGTGCCAGCAGGTGGCAGTGTCTGAGTCCACCGGAGGATTCTCCAGTCCTCCGGTGGGCGGGTCCGACCCTGTGATGGCTGCATGAGCTTCGGCTACATATAAGTGATGGGATGTGGAATGCACAGATGTGCTGCTCTATGGTGACAGGGGCTTGGGTTGGGCTGTGCAATACCGGCCACGTCCTCACACATCCCGTATATTTCCTGTACAATGCCCGCCCGCCTTCCCCATTCTCAGTTATACAGTCCATCCTTCATCTTCCCATATAATACACCCGTCCCAAGCGTGATCCAACAAACTATGAGAGGAGAAAGATGGCCGCCGGCGCATAGTGCACGGATTGGTTGGCCTGGGTGTAATGGGAGGAGCCTGAATCACTTGCGCAATCCAAGAAAAAAACTGTGAGAGGAGAAAGATGGCCGCCGGAGCATAGTGCACGGATTGGTTGGTCTGGGTGTAATGGGAGGAGCCTGAATCACTCGTGCATCCAAGAAAAAAAAACTGTGAGAGGAGAAAGATGGCCGCCGCAAGAGCCTTTCGCACGGATTGGTTGCTCTGGGAGTAATGGGAGGAGCCTGACTCCTTTTTGCTCTGAAGTCATTGGACACATCAGGTTAAGGGGCGTTCTGAGCTTTGTCACATGATCACATTTGTCCTTCGCAGTGTGGCTAGAAAAAACATTGTGGGTGTTATCTGTCAGTGACGTAATCAAAGGCGGAGTTAGTAAATGACTGATGGATAGAGGCGAGAGCTAAAGCTGAGGGGCGTGATCAACGGACTAAGAGGAATGATTGGCGGGTTCTACAGCTGATGGGCGGGGAGTGTATTTGGGGGGGCGGGATTGAACATTAAATATTACGAAGAGGAGGCGTGGTTTTAAATGTGTTTTACAAAAAAAGGCGGGGTTAGCTTTCAGATTGACGTTACGCGCGTATAGAGTCGCATCAAAGGGGCGTGGTCAGTATGGTGATTGATTAAGCAATGTGGGCGGAGTCAACACGGTGAGTGGCGGGATAGCGGGAAAGCGGTAAATACGGATCCCGGTGTCGGGGCCCGGCGGGAGCAGGATGGCGGCCGCCGGGGGGATCGGTTGCTTCGCGGCGGTGTCTCTGGTGCTGTACGTGGCAGAGCGGGCTGCGGGTGAGTGCATCACTTAGCATTGACTTTCACTTTTCAGTTTTGTATGAAATATCCCTCTAAATAAAGGGGTCCTGTCTGTAGTCGGGGGGTCCCTGACACCATAGAGTCACAGTTCTGCCCCTGTGTTCTGTCGGTGCAGTGTGTCGGTGCAGTGTGTCGGTGCAGCATACAGGATCGTCATTTAGCCCATCAGTAGGATTCTATTCACTGACAGCAAGTCCATTAAAAGGTTCTAGAGGTCCCAATGGAACGCTCCGAGCGCCAACATTCCGCGGCTCCGTCCTGGAACGCTCTGAGCGCCAACATTCCGCGGCTCCGTCCTGGAACGCTCCGAGCGCCAACATTCCGCGGCTGTGTCCTGGAACGCTCCGAGCGCCAACATTCCGCGGCTGTGTCCTGGAACGCTCCGAGCGCCAACATTCCGCGGCTGTGTCCTGGAACGCTCCGAGCGCCAACATTCCGCGGCTCCGTCCTGGAACGCTCCGAGCGCCAACATTCCGCGGCTCCGTCCTGGAACGCTCCGAGCGCCAACATTCCGCGGCTCCGTCCTGGAACGCTCCGAGCGCCAACATTCCGCGGCTCCGTCCTGGAACGCTCCGAGCGCCAACATTCCGCGGCTCCGTCCTGGAACGCTCCGAGCGCCAACATTCCGCGGCTCCGTCCTGGAACGCTCCGAGCGCCAACATTCCGCGGCTCCGTCCTGGAACGCTCCGAGCGCCAACATTCCGCGGCTCCGTCCTGGAACGCTCCGAGCGCCAACATTCCGCGGCTCCGTCCTGGAACGCTCCGAGCGCCAACATTCCGCGGCTCCGTCCTGGAACGCTCCGAGCGCCAACATTCCGCGGCTCCGTCCTGGAACGCTCCGAGCGCCAACATTCCGCGGCTCCGTCCTGGAACGCTCCGAGCGCCAACATTCCGCGGCTCCGTCCTGGAACGCTCCGAGCGCCAACATTCCGCGGCTCCGTCCTGGAACGCTCCGAGCGCCAACATTCCGCGGCTCCGTCCTGGAACGCTCCGAGCGCCAACATTCCGCGGCTCCGTCCTGGAACGCTCCGAGCGCCAACATTCCGCGGCTCCGTCCTGGAACGCTCCGAGCGCCAACATTCCGCGGCTCCGTCCTGGAACGCTCCGAGCGCCAACATTCCGCGGCTCCGTCCTGGAACGCTCCGAGCGCCAACATTCCGCGGCTCCGTCCTGGAACGCTCCGAGCGCCAACATTCCGCGGCTCCGTCCTGGAACGCTCCGAGCGCCAACATTCCGCGGCTCCGTCCTGGAACGCTCCGAGCGCCAACATTCCGCGGCTCCGTCCTGGAACGCTCCGAGCGCCAACATTCCGCGGCTCCGTCCTGGAACGCTCCGAGCGCCAACATTCCGCGGCTCCGTCCTGGAACGCTCTGAGCGCCAACATTCCGCGGCTCCGTCCTGGAACGCTCCGAGCGCCAACATTCCGCGGCTGTGTCCTGGAACGCTCCGAGCGCCAACATTCCGCGGCTCCGTCCTGGAACGCTCCGAGCGCCAACATTCCGCGGCTCCGTCCTGGAACGCTCCGAGCGCCAACATTCCGCGGCTCCGTCCTGGAACGCTCCGAGCGCCAACATTCCGCTGCTCCGTCCTGGAACGCTCCGAGCGCCAACATTCCGCGGCTCCGTCCTGGAACGCTCCGAGCGCCAACATTCCGCGGCTCCGTCCTGGAACGCTCCGAGCGCCAACATTCCGCGGCTCCGTCCTGGAACGCTCGGAGCGCCAACATTCCGCGGCTTCGTCCTGGAACGCTCCGAGCGCCAACATTCCGCGGCTCCGTCCTGGAACGCTCCGAGCGCCAACATTCCGCGGCTCCGTCCTGGAACGCTCCGAGCGCCAACATTCCGCGGCTCCGTCCTGGAACGCTCGGAGCGCCAACATTCCGCGGCTTCGTCCTGGAACGCTCCGAGCGCCAACATTCCGCGGCTCCGTCCTGGAACGCTCCGAGCGCCAACATTCCGCGGCTCCGTCCTGGAACGCTCCGAGCGCCAACATTCCGCGGCTCCGTCCTGGAACGCTCCGAGCGCCAACACTCCGCGGCTCCGTCCTGGAACGCTCCGAGCGCCAACATTCCGCGGCTCCGTCCTGGAACGCTCCGAGCGCCAACATTCCGCGGCTCCGTCCTGGAACGCTCCGAGCGCCAACATTCCGCGGTTCTGTCTGACCTTCCGTCCCCAGTATCCGTGCAGGGCGGCCACCTCTGGGACAGTTACCTGCTCCCCAAAAGCAGATAAAACTTTGAACAGAGGTCCTATACATGAATGCGGAGCGCCCCGATATTGGGAGAATAATGGGGGTTCTATGTCTCAAGGCTTATAGAGGTTTGCGGAACGCCCTGATCCGGGGAGGATAATGGGGATTCTGGGTCTCTGTGTTTATAGATGACTGTGGAGGATAATAGGGGTTCTGGGTTTCGGTGTTTCTTCTTCCTCTGTGCTCCATGCACACAGCACTTTCCCAGCGTCATCGCTCGGACGTCTCGGCTTTCACAGCCCAGAACATCACCAGGATCCGCCGTTCTCACCTCTCCTTGTAGCCAAGCGTCTGATACATAATAAATGATGGCGGATTTATTATCCACACAGTGCGGGATCCGGTGACACGTCCCGAGGTCACCAGACGGGGCACTGAGAAATGTACAAGGAAGGGCGGAATGATGTAGGTGTGTGATTATCACCGATCCACAGAATCCACAGGTTAGGGAGGGGATCACTTATTGATCAGTGGAATCCGACCAGTAGCGCATTGATCAGAAGAATGAGGACCTTTTATCCCCATTATACAATGCAGCGGCAGGTGGGGTGTGTGACCGCAGCTCCATTCATCCTCTGTGGGGTGGGGTGTGTGACCGCAGCTCCATTCATCCTCTGTGGGGTGGGGTGTGTGACCGCAGCTCCATTGATCCTCTGTGGGGTGGGATGTGTGACCGCAGCTCCATTCATCCTCTGTGGGGTGGGGTGTGTGACCGCAGCTCCATTCATCCTCTGTGGGGTGGGGTGTGTGACCGCAGCTCCATTGATCCTCTGTGGGGTGGGATGTGTGACCGCAGCTCCATTGATCCTCTGTGGGGTGGGATGTGTGACCGCAGCTCCATTCATCCTCTGTGGGGTGGGATGTGTGACCGCAGCTCCATTCATCCTCTGTGGGGTGGGATGTGTGACCGCAGCTCCATTCATCCTCTGTGGGGTGTGTGACCGCAGCTCCATTCATCCTCTGTGGGGTGTGTGACCGCAGCTCCATTCATCCTCTGTGGGGTGGGGTGTGTGACCGCAGCTCCATTCATCCTCTGTGGGGTGGGATGTGTGACCGCAGCTCCATTCATCCTCTGTGGGGTGTGTGACCGCAGCTCCATTCATCCTCTGTGGGGTGTGTGACCGCAGCTCCATTCATCCTCTGTGGGGTGGGGTGTGTGACCGCAGCTCCATTCATCCTCTGTGGGGTGGGATGTGTGACCGCAGCTCCATTCATCCTCTGTGGAGCAGCCAGAAAAAGCAGAGAACAGTGCTCGCAGCCACTGACGGAATGAATGAATGAATGAATCAGGGGTCGGGTAGAACATGAGCTCCAATGGGGACTTTCTCAGCAATCAGACCCTCACTGATGAATAAGTTATCAGTTATCCTTAGGCCACGTTCACACTTTCAGTATTTCGTAATTATATTACATCAGTATTTGTAGGCAAAATCAGGAGTGGGTGAAAAATCTAGACGTTGTGCCCGTATTTCTATGATACTTTTCCTCTGATTTTACTGCTCCTGGTTTTGGCTACAAATACTGAGGTAAAATACTGCCCAAATACTCAACGAGTGCACGTGGCCTTAGAAAAGGTGATTACTTGTCTTCAGCGGAGAACCTCTGTAAGTGTATATTTAATACAGTGCAATAATCACAGGACAGAGAGGGGTTAAACATTGAAGTATTTAATCTCTACTAGAAATAATCTCCCCCTTTTATAGATAGTCAAAAAAAGTAACAACCATACACAACACAGTCCACTATACCAAGACCAATAATACCACATACAAGGGAGAAATACCGGCACACCGTGACCAGACCACATATTACCACCAAACAGTGACCAAATACAGCCACATACAAGAGAGAAATACCGGCACACCGTGACCAGACCACATATTACTACCCCATAATGACTGAATACAACCACATACAAGGGAGAAATACCGCCACACTATAATTAAACCACATGGTAACTAATGTTGAGCGGACTCGGACCTGAAAAATCCGGATCCGCGCGGTTTCAGCGGCAGATCCGAGTCCGACCCGGACGCGGGATTCCGGGTGCACGATCCGGATTTGGCAATTTTTTTGGTTTTTCTTCTTTTTTTTTTTTTTTCTTTTTTCTATCTCTATCTCTCATCCCGGATTCCGCTCCTCATTGACATCTCTCGTCCCGGATTCCGCTCCTCATTGACATCTCTCGTCCCGGATTCCGCTCCTCATTGACATCTCTCGTCCCGGATTCCGCTCCTCATTGACATCTCTCGTCCCGGATTCCGCTCCTCATTGACATATCTCGTCCCGGATTCCGCTCCTCATTGACATATCTCGTCCCGGATTCCGCTCCTCATTGACAGCTCTCGGCCCGGATTCCGCTCCTCATTGACATCTCTCGTCCCGGATTCCGCTCCTCATTGACATATCTCGTCCCGGATTCCGCTCCTCATTGACAGCTCTCGGCCCGGATTCCGCTCCTCATTGACAGCTCTCGGCCCGGATTCCGCTCCTCATTGACAGCTCTCGGCCCGGATTCCGCTCCTCATTGACATCTCTCGGCCCGGATTCCGCTCCTCATTGACAGCTCTCGGCCCGGATTCCGCTCCTCATTGACAGCTCTCGGCCCGGATTCCGCTCCTCATTGACAGCTCTCGGCCCGGATTCCGCTCCTCATTGACAGCTCTCGGCCCGGATTCCGCTCCTCATTGACAGCTCTCGGCCCGGATTCCGCTCCTCATTGACAGCTCTCGGCCCGGATTCCGCTCCTCATTGACAGCTCTCGGCCCGGATTCCGCTCCTCATTGACAGCTCTCGGCCCGGATTCCGCTCCTCATTGACAGCTCTCGGCCCGGATTCCGCTCCTCATTGACAGCTCTCGGCCCGGATTCCGCTCCTCATTGACAGCTCTCGGCCCGGATTCCGCTCCTCATTGACAGCTCTCGGCCCGGATTCCGCTCCTCATTGACAGCTCTCGGCCCGGATTCCGCTCCTCATTGACAGCTCTCGGCCCGGATTCCGCTCCTCATTGACAGCTCTCGGCCCGGATTCCGCTCCTCATTGACAGCTCTCGGCCCGGATTCCGCTCCTCATTGACAGCTCTCGGCCCGGATTCCGCTCCTCATTGACAGCTCTCGGCCCGGATTCCGCTCCTCATTGACAGCTCTCGGCCCGGATTCCGCTCCTCATTGACAGCTCTCGGCCCGGATTCCGCTCCTCATTGACAGCTCTCGGCCCGGATTCCGGATCGGATCTCGGACTTCCGGGTTTGATCTGCCGGACCCGGATTATTAGCAATCCGCTCAACTCTAATGGTAACCAAATATATTACCACATACAAGGGAGAAATACCGTGACACTATGACCAGACCAAATAATACCACATACAAGAGACAAATACCACCAAACCATGACCAGACAACATATTACTACCACACAGTGACAAACAATACTACAATAATGATTATGAACACAAACCACCATACTAATAACACTAATATTATCACCAGTGACATTATACAAAGGAGCTCTGTATATAGTGTCAGCGTACAGATAATACAGCGATCATCAGTGACATTCTACACAGGAGCTCTGTGTATAGTGAGTGTACATGTAATAAACTGGCTTACCAGTGACGTCTCTAACTAAAGTTATTGATCGCTTTTTCCTCTTCCTCCAGCGCTGACCGTCATCACTTCTTCCTGGGCTGTTAATTACCTCCTGCACAAAATATCCCTCCACACACTGCTCCTCTCCAAAATCTCTCCACAAAGAGCCCCTTTCCATAATGTCCCCAAAAACTTGCCCTTTCTATAATATCTTTCCCATAATCTCCACATTAAGCCCCCCCCCCCCCTCCCGCTCCTCATTATACTAAGTTGCATTTCACAATCTCCTTCCTATTGCCTCATAATGACCCTCATTTCCCCACAATGTCCCCCATGATGTCCCAATTTGCTTGATAATTTCCTCCATTGCTCCATAATGTCCCACATTTCCCCATAATATACCCAATGCCCCACAATGTACCAATTTGCTGTATAATGTCCCTCACTAACCTGTAATGTCCCAATATACTTCATAATGTCCCTATTTGTTCCATAGTGCGCCACATTACCACATAAAGTCCCCCGCCGCCCCATAATGTCACTTGTAAAGTAATATCGCCCCTCCCCCACCAGGCCCCCTGATCTCAAATCATGCTATGTCCTCTTCAGCTCCTAGTGGAGCGCGTACCTCTTCTCTGCATCCGCGGCCCCGGCGGCAGTGTGATGACGGCCACTGCATGTCGGTGCGGGGCTATGGAGCTCCTCTGCCTCAGTCCTGTCGCGGCCGCACTGTTCAAATGTATGCGCGTCTTCATGACGTGCGCTACATTTGAATAGAGGCGCTGTGTCCAGGACCTGTGCACCTCATATGTACAGGCCTGGATCGCGCAGTGCAGGACCTTTGGAGATTCACATGACTGTGATGTCATTTAAGGTCATTCTGTACAATTGCTGCAGTTTATGATTAAAATACTGGGGGGCCTTAGAGTGTGGGGACCCCGGATCAGCTGCCCAGTCTGCCCGCACATAACGCTGGTCCTGAGAAACAGATGACCCCATGGCCCTGTACAGCTGCGCCGCTCTATATAAGGCATGGGGGCCCACTGAGGATCCGGGGTCTACCAGGGGATTCCCCGGTGCTCCAGTGGGCCAGTTTGATCCTGATATATATATATATATATATTTGCTCTCTCTCTCTATATATTATATATAGATATATAGATTTTATATATATATATTATAATATAGTGTATATATATAATATAATATAGTGTGTATATATATATATAATATAGTGTGTATATATATATATAATATAGTATATATATATTACTCGCTGTGTGTGTGTATAATATATATATTATAGAGGAACCTTGGATTAAGAGTAACTTGGTTTGAGAGCGTTTTGCAAGACAAGGAAATTTTGCTAAAAATGTGTAACTTGGTTTAAGAGCAATGCTTTCCAGTAAGAGCAAATCCTTACCGTGCACACGTCCGGTTCTGTCCTTTCATCACACTCTGACCCGCTCTGGAGGTAAATTTTTGTACATATGTAGTATATACAGTATAACATTGTATATAGCATATCTATCAATTTGCATTTGTGTATACAGTGTTGTACTTTTTTTCTGCTAACCAGTACAGCACATTACTTATACTGTACCTCCCGCACACCAACAAGTCTATTGGAAGCTAAACTGCAGTTTAATTTGTTTTTGTTTTTTACTGTGCAGTATTTTGTATTAATATACTCTAATAATTTTAGATGAATACAGTACATTATATTGTATTACTGCAATAAATTTGTGTAAATACAGTAAATATTTTTGGGCTGTGGAACGCATTGTCTGCGTTTTCAATTATTTCCTATGGGAAAATTCACTTTGATATAACAGTAACTTGGTTTAAAGGGAAGGTGTCATCAAAAATCTTTTTTTTCAATAACTAAAAAAATATAAAGTATTTAATGTTTAAATATTATTATTTGTTTTTAATTGAGAAAAATATAAAAAAAAAATTAAGTTTGATATTTTCCACTCTTAAACACTAGGGGGAGCAGCTGCTGAAATCCTACAGAGATCCCACTGTAGAACTAGCTCACATTACAGCTGCAGTAAAGTGGGCGGAGTCTGCTCTCCTGTGTGTGATGTCACACCTCCCCCCCCCCCCCCCTCCTAATCTGGGGGTTTCCAAAAGGATAAGAGAGAACGAAGTTTAGGATCACAGTGCGGAGC